>NW_015387821.1:284601-289267 GCF_001527695.2 Protobothrops mucrosquamatus | reverse complement strand
GCTTTCTGTATACTGATTTATGATCAAGCTAACGCAACAGTTGGAAATGTGTTAATTATTTCCTGTCTAGTGCACAATTAGTATTCTGTACTTCATATAATTTGTCTCTTACCCTAACAATTATTTTGGAAGGAATACAAGTCAAACTCTAGGCTGGTTTTAAATATGATGTAGAATCTTTCCAAATCAGATGTCCTGCGAAGTAAAATTGTGTCCATTTTCCTCTTTAGGAGAAACATGATATTGTGTTCTCTTATCAAGGTTTGTTTTTTGGAAAATATAGACACAGAAAATTAGGCAAACAATATTGGGATTTAGATGTGTCTTTAATGCTAAGCAATTTCAAAAACAGAAGTGATTTTATTACTATAAAGTATTTCACAGAATGTTTTAGTATATTTCATATATATTTTCTGTGTTTCTTACAGTTTTTCCTTTCTAATGTTCAGTTTAGGAATATAGTAACCTGCCCATGAACCATGTTTTTATTTAGACAGTTTTTGCCAAGCAGATGAATGTCCCTTGAGATCGTTTCTCCATTGGGTGAGTGGTTCAGAGGTGTATTTCAGAGTGTTCAATAGAATTTTGGGGTGGCTTATGGGACTTTCTGGAACCACTGATTTACTCCTATCAACTTTTTAATTTATTCCTTTTTTAGGAAGAAAATGACCATATGCCACCATGGACACCCATGGGTTCCTTCAACCTGACTGTAAGCCTACAATTAAGAAAACAGAGAACCACTTAAGCCTTTCCATCTATATTGACATCCGAGTGAATGACAGAGCTTGTCTCTCCAAGAAGCCAGATGAAGTTGTCAAATCACTGCTCTGTGATACTAGACTTCTCACCCAAATCCTGATTCCAGATTTCTCATAAAATTCCATACCTAGAGAAGATTAATATAACCTGCAGAGCAGGAGACAGCATTTCCTCACCATCAGTCTTCACGCTTGAGGGCAAAACAACTCAACTGAAACATCTACACACCACAAGATCAAAACCCACTATTATTATAAATATTATTACTCTCATTTTTTTATTTCATAGCCTACCTTTTGAATGCTGTACTTCATGTTATGCTGTTGCAATAAATTCTGCCTCTGCTCCAAGTAACTTGCCCTGTGTGTTCTACAGAGCACCCAACCTATATGTGAATTCAGAATATTCTTCTAACATTTCCAGCATATTACACGATGTGGGAAAAAATTGATGCAGTCTGGGTTACAAACAGAAATAACTTAGAATGGCTGTAGAAAATTGTACTGTATTTGTGAAAAAAACCACATTTCATTAGTATTATTCTTCAAAAACCTCTGGGTTTTTCTTACTTTAGGTTTAAAAACAAATCTACAAAAACAGTAGGCCTGTTATATTTCCATTCCCATTGCTGTATAAATTCCCATCTCCTTTCCATCAATAAAATGCTAATGCTAATAACAATGATAACACAAAAACAAAAAATCACTTTTTTATGATGTGATTTTTAACCAATTTTGTGACTGGAATTTATAGTTAGCAGTGCCAGGACAACATTTGGAGAAAAAGAAAGAAAGAAAAAAAGAAGAAAGAAAGAAAGAAAGAAAGAAAGAAAGAAAGAAAGAAAGAAAGAAAGAAAGAAAGAAAGAAAGAAGGAGGGAGGAAAGAAGGAAAGGAAAGGAAATGTTATTTGTTTTTTATGGATAAAACACTTTGAAAAAATTGGACCATATTGCTCCAAGGATTTCCAAGAATGACAAAGAAGTTGGCCTGACAAGCTGCTATTACTAATTAGATATACATTTATGTTTTTGGTTTTGAAACTTTCCATTTTACAGCAAAACTAATAAGGCAACAGGCAATTTATAACAAATTTCTTCTGTGTTGCCAAGAAATTGGACCTCTAAAATAAATAACTGAAATACAGTTTTGATTATTTTTATTTTAATAACAGTGTTATGGATTATTTATGTAGCAAAAGTGGCATTACTTTTCTGTGGGTGGTATATGTCTGTCATCTCTTACTACCATTCCATTCAACAACTGAGAGAATGAATCACAATGGATTCTATCACTTTAATGTAACCTACAACAAAGAAAACAGGCACATTTAAACACTTTCAAAAACACCTTCAAATGCTGGAATTACCCAAAGTAATAAATGCATCAGATTAGGCAAAAGTGTAATACACACTAAGAAGGAATCTGTCTTTTTTGTCTGATTCATTATAATGGTGGGAAAAAAGAAAGAGAGAGAGAGAGAGAGAGAGAGAGAGAGAGAGAGAGAGAGAGAGAGAGAGAGAGAGAGAAAGAAAGAAAGAAAGAAAGAAAGAAAGAAAGAAAGAAAGAAAGAAAGAAAGAAAGAAAGAAAGAAAGAAAGAAAGCACTTTACTGGCCTATAAAAATCTTTGAGGTGTGTCTGGGCAGGGTTCAAAATGTTTAATCCAACTGCCAACTTAATCCAACTTTCTGGATGTCAAGATCAAACAAACAACAGCACACTTTCTTATATCAAATACTAAGTTATAAACCAATAATATTTCAAAAAGGAACCAGGATCACTAGGATGGAGATAAGAATGACACAGGCAGACAATGAAATTGCATTTATCATATAAGTGCAATATTCTCTGTTTCTCATTTGCATGTCCACACTTTTGGAACTGATCTCCAAGAAAATGTTGGATTTTGTTTTGATGGCTGCCATTTACATTTTATTATTTATTATTCAAAATTATATACTATCTATATGTCCATGGTATATTTACTATGGACAGCTTTTGTTTGAGACACTTTGGTCTCATAATAGCAAACCCTAGACCAGGGGTGTCATATTCACCATGTCACGTGATGCAATGTATCATAACTTTTTTCCTTGCCAGAGCTGGGGTTGGTGCGGCTTCTGTGTGACGCATCCGGCCACGGGCCAGCAGTTTGACACCCCTGCCCTAGACAACCTGTAATCCATTAGGTCATCTTTCAGAGCTATTTCCTTATCTAAATGGAGAAACAAAATGAGGTAAAAAATCAGAGGGAGCAGGAGTGAGTTCCAACTTCCTGCTGGCTTCTGCACTGATATTTTTTGTGGGAAATTGGCTGGGAGGGTCAGAAACCACTCATTTCATTCCCATATGAGTCATGGGTGCTAGTTGAACCTTGGTTCAACAATTGTTCCCCTATACCTTGCAGTTTTGCCCAATTGAAAGTTACAAATACTGTATGAGAGTTTTAGTCATCTATAGATATAATATTAATGCACCAACACACTTCAAAAGAAAATAGATTGGGGTTTCAAAAGCAAAAGTCCAGAAGAGGGTTACATGTTCCTATATGTATTCTCTCATGTACACTCATTCTTTAGTTATTTTTAACTCTTTAGATGTTCAAAACACCTAGTAGATGTATAGACATATCTTACACGGAATCCTGCAGGGAGAATAAAATCAAAAGGTTCTTACCTCAGCACTGTGAAGTTATGTTAACCTATTTGCATTGAATCACTATTTAGATTTCAGATCAAACTGAAGAATTGTAAAAAAAGGCTTTTTTCCACTCTCCCCTTGTGCTTGGAGATAGCTTCTTGAACCAGCTTCTATTTGATTTTAATTGTAACTGCCACCTCCTGGATCTATTTCAATTGTATTCAATGGCATGGAGAGCCATCTTTGATATTTTGTTTTGTTCTACTCAAAAGGCACAGGGTTCCACAGATAGAGCAGTTTAATTATAGCTCTTTCCACTCTTATCACTACATCTGAAATTGTATGGAGAGGCAAAAGGTATTATAGTAGAGCATATGCTTTGCAAATAAATGATTCCATATTTAATCTCTGGTATTTTTGAGGTAAGTATATATATTTTTTCCTGTCCAAAATTCCCAAGAACCCCTACCAATCAACAATCAAGAAGAAATTTAATATACATTTAATTTTATATAATGTACCCAATATTCCTATGAAATAACACTTTGTAGCTCCAAAATTGCCTTAATTTTTGATTAAGAACAACTCAGTTTTTCCATATCCCTTTCATTAGAGGTGAAGAATCCTGCACTAGATGGTCCTTGATAAGAATCCTGCACTAGATGGTCCTTGATAATCCATGATGTCTAAAAACATTTTTACTTAGCAGCTTTTCCTCATGGTTAGCTTATATAGATTTTTTTTCTATGTCATTATCACAACTGAGTTCAATAATCAGTCTAAAATCACCATAGCTGATAAAAGATTTGTGATTGACTTGTCTTAACCTGATACAATGAATAAATAGTAGAAACAATCAAGAGGCTTTCGTAAATGTTTCCTCTGGAATTTAAGCTGGACTAATAATGAAAGATTTAAGAAATCCATAAATTGAGGTGTGTCTTCTGAAATGGACTGAAATCCACTTTTTTCTTTTGAGCAACTTTGAAATGTGAATTTCACATTTTAATGAATTTTTTGGCTGGATTTTTGTCTACACTAGACCATGTATTATTGTATGAGTTGAGGCCAATGAAAAGTTATCCATCTCACCTCTCTCATAAAATAGGCCAAAGGTGAAAAACTGTGATCTTGCATATGTAGGTAAATTGTAAGCTCCAGCTTTTTAAATAATTGGCCTGCTGTCCAGAGCTTCAGGAAATTGAAGTCAGAGGGCCACAGGTCATGTACTGTATATCTGCAATAGGTAAAGAGAGCACAATTTCC
>NW_015387821.1:272607-284294 GCF_001527695.2 Protobothrops mucrosquamatus | reverse complement strand
TTAAAACACAAAGGAAGAAAAGTATTGACCTTAGTAAAAAAAAATCTTAGTTTTCCAATATAACATGGTAACACTTGGCTGATTAACCCATCAAAATCAGAGTTTTTAAGGCTGTAGCCATATACTTACCTGCTCAAAATAATGTCACTGAATGTGATGAAACTTAATTCTGAGTAGAAGTAAAAAGAAAAAGAAAAAAGAGAAACAGATTATATTGTAAAGTATTAACTTTGAATTATGCCAAACATTTGTGCTGACATTTTGCTTGGTCTAGGGAACATGACATATTTTAATCCCTCAATCCTACAAGCTTTATTGGAAACAACATTGTTATTGTTAACCTTTGAAATTTTGGTTTGAAAGGTGACTAGCCTTTTGGTAAACAAGTGCTTAGGAACTAATCCCTGACAAAACTCTAATTTAAGGCCTCTTATTTATGAGTTACAGCCCTGTGGATTTTAGCATTTATGTGTCCTTGAAAGGTGGGTTTGTCTCCTTTTAAAAAGAACAATATTTAGAGAGGAGTGGGTGGGCAGAAAGGCATAAAGATATGTAGCATATTTCCAGTTTTCATTTATCCTCTGAAATCCCTCTGAAAAGAATAGGAAATAATGAGAAAGGATAAAGAACCTTTACACTTAATCTGCTTAAATATATCCAGTATGATCTTCACAATAGATAGGTTAATATGTATCTACCTTAAATCATAATTTCAAAACTATGAGAAAGTAATAATAAGAATAATAAAAAATAGGTAAGACCTATTTTCTGGCATGCCTGAATGTCTGATTTTGGAAATTACGATGACATAAGTTTTCTGATGTAGCTGAGATTCTGCAGAGATACCAAAAATAAACAACTGTACCGAGTATAAGTTGAGAAGAGTTTTGTCTGCAACTTTCAAAGCTAGAGCAAATTCAAACAGACTAGCATTGCCCAATAGGATATCCTTCAGATATGTTAGACTTGCAATTATCATTGTCTCTCAAATACGTGTCATGTAGTTATGTTGTCTGGCTGATGGAACCAATAGGGGCTGATGGGGTTTGCAGTCCATTCCATCTGAGTCTCAAGTTAGGAAAGCCAATATTGGTAGTTCTGGACTTACAACAGTTTGTTTAGTGACGGTTCAAAGTTGCAATTGCACTGAAAAAAGTGACTTAAGACTGATTTTCACAGTTACAACCATTGCAGCATCTCCAAGGTCACGTGATCAAAATTCAGAAGCTTGGCAACTGGTTCACATTTATTCCCAGGGGTCATGTGATCACATTTTGTGACCTTCTGACAAGCAAAGTCAATGGGGAAACCAGATTCACCTAACAGCCTTGTTACTAATTTAACAACTGCAGTGATTCACTTGACAACTATGGCAAGAAAGGTCATAAAATGGGGCAAAACTTACTTAACAAATGTCTCACTTAGTAACATAAATTTTGGGCCCAATTGTGATCATAAGTTGAGATCTGTATCTGATTTGGATGTCCACAACAATTCTGTATTGATTAAACTATTAATACATGGAATTTTGTATGAAAGCACATATTTTATAACAATTACAGGCTTCATTATAGATATATTTCCAAGCAGATGAATTTTGGGTAGACTGTTGGTAGATTTCTTATCATTCTTGTTTCTATAGAAAGTACCACAGTTTCAAAAAGTTAATGAAAAACTGAATGGAAATCCTATTTGAGACAGGTTTAGAAAAAAGTAATCTGCCCAATGTAATTCTCTATGATGAATTAACATCATGATATTTTCTCATGCCTATCTGGTACTTGGTATCTCTCAGAAAGTATGATATTCAACATCCTTATAATAAATGTAGAAGATATAATTATGAATAAGATGCTATAGAAAACACCACAATTATATTAAAAAAATAAAAGCAAGTAAATTTATTCTCAATGTTAAATAGCAGGCTATAAAATGGACAATCCACTCCAAAACGTATTTTGAAATATGAAGTGTACTTGTTGTTTTGTTTTGTTTTGTTTTAAAAAACCTGAAGTTTAAATGAAGCCGTTTCTGTCCTTTAGTTTTAAGAACATTCAGTGTAAGTTAACACAGTAAAACAGTAAAGAAGAAAGGGAGGGAGGGAGGGAGGGAGGAAGGAAGGAAGGAAGGAAGGAAGGAAGNTATTTATTCATTTATTAAATTTGTTTGCAGCCTGCCTCACCACACGGTGACTCTGGGCAGCTTACAATATTAAAATGAAGCCATCAATATATGTAGCAAGGTATAAAATCCCATTGAAATTGCTATAAAATACAAGCTATATATGGGTCTTTCTGCCTTTTGTCCTTGCAAGTAGTATTCCTTGTTACATTTAACCCTTTGGAGAGTGTGTGCATGTGGGCATATGTGTATTTGTATATTCATGAATATATTAAATTGTGTCATTGGAGAGTACTAGGAGAAAAGTCTAATTCAAGTTGAACTGGCAGAATTACTGGGACTATTGTAACCAGCTTGAGCAAGCAATTTCTAAGGTCAAAAGATCACATCAGTCAAATGTATTTTCTGCCTTCTATCTGTCATGCTTTCCAATTGATCACATCTCCTTTTGGTGAGAAACAAAAACAAAACAAAATGTGGATACCTTTATTATCTAGATATTAAAAATATATTTTCAAGACTCATTCTGTTTTCTATGAATAGTGGATATTTTCCACACTGCTTCCTAGCATATGTAGCCCCATTCTAAAAATTGGTACCTGCCAATAAGCATTTATTCTCCTGCTAGGGCAGGGGTGTCAAACTGCCAGCCCGTGGGCCGGATGCATCATATCAAAACCACGTATCATATCAAAACCACCCCATTGCCGGCAATGAAAAAAAAGTCATGATACGTCACAACACGTCACGTGACGTTGCGAGTTTGGCACCCCTGCTCTAGGGGAAGGAGAAGACAGAGGTCCCGTTTTCCTGAATAATGCTTCATAGTAGAAATGAATCGGGAAAAGCTATATGCCCAGATGCTCTGTATAAGTTGAGTTCAAGTAATTTATTTTATTTATTTATATTTCACAGTTCTTAACTTCCTATCTCCCTCAGAGATAAATAATTTGTTTGTATTCCTAGATATGAAGAACTCTTAGCATCTGAGCACCTGAAAATCACTTTTGTTGAAGAAGATAATTTTTGCAAGGTTGGTATTCTTTTCCATGACATTTACCATTTGTCTTAATTTGTTAGGACCCACTGTTGGATTATCCATTACATTGTAAGAGCTGTACTCTCATCATCTTAAAAAGTTAGGATGATCACAAATAGGATCCAAAAGCACATTGGGCCAATATATGATCTGAAAAGGTGTAAGATTGGTTGATTTATCTGGGAAACTGATGACACACACACACACAGAGAGAGAGAGAGAGAGAGAGAGAGAGAGAGAGAGAGGTTTAATTGCATTGTCTACATAGAAGCAGTTTTCAGTTTGGAGTTTGTGCTTGAAAGAAAAGCTATGACTGAGATTAAAAGCTCCTCTGTCTATTGTGGATACATAAGTTTACCATTTTCATCAGATGCATATTTCATTCCTACATTAAGGTAGAAAAAGATTTCACCACTTTTCAGATGCATAAAGTCAGTCTTGAGGCAGTACGTAAATAGTTGGGCCAACCTGAAAGAAGACCTAGTCTGAAAACAGGTGTGAGATATGCAAAAAAACAATAGTCAGCAGATAGCACATTTAATGTACCATCTGCTAAGCCATTATCAGGATAAAATGAATAGATATGAAAATAAGCCTCATAAATAATTTCACCAAATAGCTTTCATAACCTGAAATTCAGCACTCTTGTTGCAAAAAACAATCACGTTTCCAGAGACTAGAGGCTAGGGAAAAGGGGTGGGATTGGTGAAGAAAACGCCATGCAGCAAATGTGCATAAACAACATAACACCAGGAGTTAAGTAAACACAATACAAATCATAGAAGATAGTTAACAAAGAGCGAGAACTATAACCATCAAATATTCTCATGAAATTATCAAAATAAAACATTAAAATTGCAATTAAGAATTTCAGGATGCAAAACATCAGATGAAGATGTTGCTGATCTTTACTTTCCAGCAACTGAAACCAACATGGTCAATGGATTGGAATGATAGTACTTGCCAGCCAACAACAAGTAGAACGACATAGATTGAGATTTCCAGATGTAAAGAAAAATAAAAGTTTTCAATATTTTAGACTACATTTCCTACAGCTAAATCACATCAGGTTGCATGCACTGGTTAGGGAAAACTGATACTTATTTCATGTTTAGAGAGAAAGTTAATCATCTAGACTCCAATTCCTTGGGGAAGGGAGTAGTCAGAATGCATTGCTAATGGGTATATTTAAATTGATGGTTTACCTTGTGAACTCTTGATTTATGACCATTAAAGATGATGGGGATTAGATTGGATAGGATTGGATTGGATTGGATGATCAGATCCTTAAAATTTGAACCAGGGGTAGCCTGGCAGTATCTCTCTTTCTTTTCGTTAAAATTCTGCCATTTATATCTTGTCGTAAAAGTGCAAGCATTACACAGTAATCTGTAAAATGCTGATGGCAGCATTAGAAATGGCTCTAACATACCAAATGGAAGAAGATGATAAACTAATGGAAAGGGAGGGAAAATCATGTTCTCATATTAATTGCAGTAAACAATGGCCGCCAGTGGGCTCTGAAAAGCACAAACATTTCCACAATTCAAATATTTAATAACAGCATTTCAACATCAAAACTAAATACATAGTTCAGCTGGAATCACCAGAAAATGAATTCAGTGAACCAGAAACATGAGCGAAAATAAAACTGAACTGAAAACTGAAAATATTCATCTAAAAATGTCAGATTATATCTGGGCCGTTTAAGAGATTCATTATGGACAAAAAACTTTAGCAACTGCTATGAAGAGTTTTTTCTCATTCTGTATCTACTATAAATAAGATAAATGATACAACAACATAACATACATAAAATGCAAGGTTCTTTCATAATTCCTAATGGCTTTCCAAATAATAACATTCTTAGGAATCTATGTAACTTATTGCATCAGAATATGCTTAGTAACAAAGTTTTGAAAGGTAATTAAGTAGACATACAGGAGAGAGAGAGAGAGAGAGAGAGAGAGAGAGAGAGAGAGAGAGAGAGAGAGAGAGAGAGAGAGAGAGAGAGAGAGCATTTTGAAGCTTTGTATTGGGCAAATTGAACTCAATGCAGTTGCAGTCACCAGCCTGGCTGCCAAATCTGCTTTACTCTGTATTTTATCAACAGTTTAATTATAGTGATATATAACTGAATGTAAAAACCGAGGTCAGTTTCTCAGTGAAACTGGTCAGTGACAAGAATAGTTAAATGACCCTGACAGAAATGGCTCAAAAGGTGTAAGTAACTATAATGCCATAGTAACACAGTACGTTGAAGGCTAACATTGTATATACTACATCACTGTCTCCAATGATGAAAATAAGTGGATATTTATTTAGTAGTCTTTCTGTCGCTGGGTTAATAGAACAGAATAGGGAATTTATTAAATAAGTGGCTGTGCCATGGGTCAGGTTCACTAGTAATTCCATTAGTTCCTAAACACGCACTTTATTTTATAGATAAATCAATGGGTATAGAAATCATTGGATTCATTGATGTATCTCAGAACTTTTAAATAATGATCCATAATTCTATGTAATTAGAGAGATTGTATAAGATAGGACAACCATTGTGGAAAGCCAGTGAAATAAGACACAAAATGTTGAAATACAGAATGCTCAGATTCAGTCATGTTCTATCTCAGGATTCTCTTCTCCTCTCCTCTTATCACACCTCACCTCTCCCCTTCTCTCTCCCCCTCGTCTCTTGTACCACTTTGTCTCTTCCTCCTCCTCTCCTCTCCTCCCCTTCTCCTCTCCTCTCCTCTCCTCTCCCTCTCTCTCTCCCTCTCCTCTCTTTTTCCTCCTGCACTAAAAAATCAGCATCCCATGTTGTTTAAGCATGCCTTCAGTCTTGCAACTCTTACAGTTCCTTCTGTCATTGTAGCTTTACAATAAAGTAGAATTAGCTACTCTGGTTATGATTCCAATCTGGTTCACCCTGACATAAATCTTGCAAATCTGAAAGCACAATTCTCTCCCCAACTTCATGTCCTATACAGCCCAAGAAGCTAGGGAGGGTCTCTTCTGAACCTATTGTCCCACTGACTATCCATCTGCGGGCTATGCTGTCACTTATCTGACCAATGCCTCTTTGCCCAGTCTCCAAGGTCTTTCCCAAAGCAATGTTCAACAGTTTATTCTCCACTGGCATATTTTCCCTCTACATGGGACCATCCTGCTTTTATGATTCTGCACACAGCCTTTACCAAAAGTAAGGCAAAGTGGAAACAGATGTGTCTCCTCACCCCACCCCCAACTGTGCACAAGGATCACTTTACATCTACTTTTTAGATTGATAACCTGCTAATCTGTATTCAAGAGCATAGCAGCCCTTATAAATGCTATACAAAACAGCCCGGGGAAAATGACTACTTTTGTGGCTGAGACGTAAATACAGTAATATTCACGAAGAAGTATGAGCAAGTAGCAGAAGCTCTGCTCTGCATAGTGCATTAGAAGAAGTAATATTTCAATGCATACATAAGGAGGCTGAGAACAGGTCACAGACAAGCTATATCTTTTATTGGGTTAAGAGAAGGAAACTCATGCTGTACAAAAAAGAAAGATTTAGCTTTGAGTTTTTAAACATGTAAGATATGAAAGATTTACATCCAGTGTTAAGTGATTAACAGGTATATACTGTATAGGAAGAGTTTGGGGGAAAAAGTTAATATTTTAGTTATTATACTTTCCTTGCAAGTCTATCTAAAACCTTGAATACCACATTTTCAAAATAGGGGCCTAAAATATTTCATATAAATAATTCCACATTTTTTCTGCTGCTAATTTGCCTGCTTGCTTCAGTCACTCAGGCATATTACTTGTTTATTTTTCTACCGTATTTGATTTTATCATTTATCCTTTCTCTGAGAGATTCAAAGCAGCACAGGTACAGCTCCTATTGGCTCAACTTCTCAGTAGCCTTATATCTTCCTCAAAATCATATGATTTTAAAGCAAAGTTTTTCAAACTTTTTTGCAATCATGGGGCACTAAATTAACATTTTAAAAAATGCAGAGAGTAGCCAATAAAAAGGACAAGCTCTTTATGTTTGTCCTTAAGATTGTGGGATTTACATTTTTGGTGAATAAAATAATAATTGGAATACTGCATTAATAAAAAACAAACAAAATACTTATAACTAGATTTTGTATCAATCAGCAACAGTAGCAGCAGTTTTATCTTCATCATCCAAAGCGCATGCATGATGTAAGAAAAAAAATAATTCTTAGCATCAAGGTACTGGTCAAGAAACCTCTTCCAGAGAAACTTTTGGGACTTAAGTGATTAAGGTTTTTTGACTTTTCAACTTGGTTTAATTTTTTAAATATTCATCATCAAATTTCTTTATTGCAGTTTTCTTTTTGGCTTGATTGCACGAAATTACGGTTCCACTTAGCCCAGTACATGTGATCTTACAAACTATAACTATGTTGAGACCTGTTTGCTATTTTTCCCTTCATATTTCCACTTGTACCCTTGAAACAATGCTGTAATGAACCATTTCTCAAACCTTGATCCCTTTTTGTGAATGATAATGAATATTGGAGGGAACAGAATAAGGTGGCAAGTGGGTTCTGCAATGATCCGTAATTGGAAGTGAATGCAGGGAAATTATGGCAGACCATCTAGTGGTCCTCCACATTGCATTGGTAGTTTACAGTCCACAATCTGAGAAGTAGTGCTTTAAACATTACAAATATTGGAGTATTTTCTGTTCAGAATAGAAAGATTTTTTTGGTTCAGCTATGCATGCCTGTTAACCCCTTACTTCCTAATGCATTTGGAAATCAATAAACCGATGCCTAGTCCAGCCTTTTAATGGAAAATGAAATCTGCTAAGGGCCTCAAATCTTCTCAACAGCAGAAGCTTTCTTCAATGATCAGATATATATACACACAGCATGTGGAGATCAAGAATACAGCAAGCAAAAAACCCTCCCAATCAGATTAAGGGACAAGGAAATTGTAGAATGGAATTACTTTAAACGTGGTATAAGTATGTTCCAGTAATGGGTTCCCTCACCTTTGCAACAACTTGAAAGTGATTGAAATAAGTTCTTATTTGAAATAAATGCTGTCTACATTTTAATCTCATTTAGGAGATCACATCAATCTAAAGTCAAGAGCAACACAAGTGTAGGTCACCTGCATTAAATCATCTTGCAGGTACCTGTTAGAGTAGCATGGTTATGTTGCTGCTATATTGCTGCTGTTATATATAATCTTATACAGGGATAAAAAAAAACAGCATAGAAACCAAAGTAATCAGAACAGTAATACTCTGTATATTATACTGTTCGTTAAATCTTCACATGCAAAAGAATGGGATGGAAAGACTGTGAATGACTCACAAAATGAAAAAAAAAACCTACTGTTTGATATTGCAGGTGGATTTCTTTTTGTAATTAAAAAATATCAACAGATTGTTGGAATCAATTCAGAGATTTGCCTTTATGTTATGCAAGTTTTTAGAAATCTGAGGATCAGCGTATATCAGTTCTATATCAAAAAAAGTATGTAAATGGTCACATGTAAGTCCATATCAGCTAAATGTGAAAAAAAACAATCAACAAATATCTGTAGCACTTGCACATAGACCAAATATATCTTTTTCTCAATATATATTTATATATTGCCCTTATAACAATCTTTTCTACTCTGCACTTCAAAAATATAATTTCCTTTCTGTATATTTAAATTAAACAAAATCTAACGCTAAAATTCATATCTACACAAAGAAGAATGCAAATGTACACAGGTTTCCTAACTACAAGTTAGCCTGAATGAATTTTTGTAGACATAGTTTAGTTTAAGGCTATGATCAAAAGACCAGCATATAGAGTATTGAGATCTGGAGAGCAGGGAACAAGACAAATGTATATCATTAAATAATGTCGCTCTAATTGAGAACCTGAACTTTCCTTGGCAAGAGCAGTGGGTGCCAATAATCTCATCTCAGTGTGTCCATCTTCTATGTTTTGGGCAACCTGACTTTGGTGTATGATGAAATTTCAGGATAAAACATATCTGCGATACATTTATTTTACATCCTTACCAAGTTTATAGGAAACTATTTTGTTTTGTTGCAGGCCTTTTTTTAATCTGAAGATTACCATTAAAAAATAGTTTTCAGTTTTACAGCATTATGTTTCACTATACTGTCTTAGGACTCTACGTTCTTGTACTATTGTAGGTGACGATCCCTAAATTGCCTTTATTTGAAAGCTGGCTTATTTACCAAGCATAAGTTAAGATTTTTAACATAAACCTCAAGAGTAATCATTTGACTTAAAGGTATGGAGTCTACACAAGTTAAAGATGTATCAAGGAGAATACATGAAAAAGAAAAATATGCATTGAGGCCACTTAACAAACTTAAATTATTATTAAATCAATTTCAGTTCCTTTTCTGCCAATCTCCTCAGCTTCCTATCACTCTCCTTCCAGTTTCCCTCCACAGTGTGGGAACTTCCTTCTTCCCATCCTGGTTTTAAAAAGGACTTTTGTTAAACTCTCTGGCTAAACTCTCTAATCAATTGATTACTTCATGTTTGAAGTTAGATATAATTTGATCTAGCAACTTTCTCAGTATTAAGAGGTTGGGGAATTGGGGTGATTTGTTTGACTAGACAACAACTTAGCCATAACTTTAAAGTTATCCTTTAGTGACTATAGTCCTTTCACATGTTGCCCCCCAGAAAACATTAAGTTGCTTATGTTATATGAAAACATATACAGTATTTCTTATATGAATCATGACTGGTTATCAACAAGAATTTATAATTCAATCAAGACATTTCTGGCCCCATTTGGGAGAAATGTTTTGTAAGGAGCTCTGCCACAGAGAGTACAAGGCTACTTCAAACTTATGATCCTTTCACTTTAAAATCATTTCCTTGCCAGAGATAAACACCACACATAGTAATATTATACTGGTCTGTTTGTTCCTCTTCAATTTAGTCCTGTCGTTTTTACAATCTCTATGTTTTATTTTTGCTATAAATCCTGCAAACAGAAGATTTTAAATCATGCTGGGGTGCATGATGCAGTGACCTAATTAGATGAACTGCAAAATGTCTCTAAAACCATATGAGAGAAAGAAAAGAGAAACCAGCTTTGAATTATGGGAACTGTAGTTCTAACACATTTGGAGAGCATTATATTGGAGAAGGTGATTGTAAAGCCTTTACATAATTATGATTCTCTCTTTTCTGTTTTCCATATTAACCTGTGATTTATTTTTTAATAGGAAGAAAATTTTCATTTGAAAATGTATTTAATTTATGAACATATGAGGATATATTGTAGCCTTGGGAATATTTATGAAACTTTTGTAAATATCAGTAGCTCTACCATGCAAACCATGCAGTCATGAAGTAAGGTATATTTATGAAATGCAATCTAATTTAAGAAGAACAGTATTGTTGATTTATTTTATTCCAAATTATTTTAAATTTGTGACCAACATACAATTCTGGTTTATATTAATAATCCAAAAACAAATGTAATTAACATTTGTTAATATCAATGAACAGGTAAGATCTTTCAGAAATGCTTAATATTTTTTCTGTTATTTGTTTCTAAACATTGGATCTAAACATTGGAAAGAAACTTTCCATTTTCATATAAACTGACTTTACAAGATTTTACACCCAGGTATGAAGCACTCAGGGTACTTAGTTCATCATTTCCATATCAGAACCTATCCCATCAATTTAGATTTTTCTTAAGATTACTTCTAATTTTTAGGTAGCAGAGGATATTTGCAAAGGTTTGAGAAAGCAATAAAACATCATGTCAAAATGACCTAGCAGTGTGGAAAGTATCCTTTCTGAGCTGTATGCTACACACAAACTCTCAACTAGCAGATGGCTTGAAAGGAAAAAGATTGTTAGTAGGTCTCAAGATACTGCATAGCAATTAAAATGAGTGACCAAGGTTACACAGCCATTGTTAAATTGCTTTGACATTGTTTATGTGAAGATGTGAAGAAGCCCTTCTTTAAGTAATAAATCTATAGGGAGAACAGAAATAGGTGAAAAAGTTGCCAGGTATGGCACAATAAATGAAGCTTGCTCTCACCAATAGAGGACAAACTAAGAAACAGCAACCAAAAAGTGAAGTTCATTAGGAGACTAGAGGCTAAAACATATAAAGAATGGCTGCTGGAATTGGGTATGTCTAGTTTAATGAAGAGAAGGACGAGGGGGGACATGATAGCAGTGTTCCAATATCTCAGGGGCTGCCACAAAGAAGAGGTATCAACCTGTTCTCCAAAGCACCTGAAGATAGGACAAGAAGCAATGGATGGAAACTAATCAAAAACAGAAGCAACCTAGGGGTCGGTCCTCTCTCCCCTATTGTTCAATATTTATGTGAAGCCGCTGGGTGAGATCATTCGAGGCTTTGGGGTGGAGTTCCATCAGTACGCTGATGATACTCAGCTGTACATCTCCACCCCGGGTCACCCCAACGATGCCCTTGACGTGATGGCCCGTTGCCTGGAGGCCGTACGGGTCTGGATGGGAAGGAACAG
>NW_015387821.1:268555-272154 GCF_001527695.2 Protobothrops mucrosquamatus | reverse complement strand
GACCTAGGGTGAGTTTTAAATAGGGACAATTTTTAACGATTTTAAAGAGCCACAGCTACCAATATTTGGGTTTTAATTGGTTTTTAGTAGGGGAAATTTTTTGTATGATGTTTTAATATGCTGTGAGCCGCCCTGAGTCCCATGGGGAGAAGGGCGGCATATAAATCCTGTTAAATAAATAAATAAATAAATAAATAGAAATAAGGAGAATTTCCTGACAATTAGAACAATTAATCAATGGAACAACCTGCCTCCAGAAGTTGTGAATGCTTCAACACTGGAAGTTTTAAGAAGAGACTGGACAACCATTTGTCTGAAATGGTATAGGGCAGGGGTAGGCAACCTCGGCTCTTTTATGACTCATGGACTTCAACTCCCAGAAGTCCTCAGTCAGCTATGAATTCTGGGAGTTGAAGTCCATGAGTCATAAAAGAGCTGAGGTTGCCTACTGCTGGTATAGGGTTTCCTGCCTGAGAGGTGAGTTGGACTAGAAGACCTCCAAGGTCCCTTCCAACTCTATGTTGTTGTTATTGTTATTGTTATTAAAATAAATATACAATTAAACCAGAGACTTTTCTTCTAGCTTTAATGGATCTTGAAAAAAAAAGGAACTTAATTGTTGTACATGTTGACAGCAGCAAGAATGCTTTATGTTGAGGACTTCCTGTTTTTTGCAGTAGTGACCGGTCACGGGCTTGTGGGTTCTCTGCATCCCTGTGGCTAATTTCGCCCTGCCTGGGGCCCCTAAATGGGTCTAAGTCGCCCAGGAGAGGTGACAAAGAAAGAAGGGTGCTCCAGAGACTCTGGAACGGCAGTGGCCATTCTGTTCGACTTGGGGAAAGCCTTCTAACCCAACAGGAAAAAGGCTGGCCATATTGCATCAACCAGCCCCAGCTAGTAGGAACCAAAGTCCAAAAGCATTAACCAGCACAACTGTGAACAGTGGGCTTGAAACTGGGTGAGGAATTTGATCTTCTCTTTTCTATTATACATTTAATTTCCTGGAAAAGATCCCCAAGAAGCAAAATACCTCTGAAAGGAAGGAGGGGGATTTCTGCCCCACCCTTATACTAACAGAAGCGGCGAATTAATCTTTTTATGGAGGATCAAAATATATGGAAGTGAAATAAATATAAAACCTGAAATTTAAAACTTAAATCTGGATAAATCTAAAATTGTTTGAATGGTTAAGACTCTCATTTTAAAGATAATTGTTCATTTTGGAAATTGAAAAACAAATAGCTGCTGACACCAAGTGGTGGATGAAGACTGTGACAGCTATGACTTTAATATAAGACTTGGCAAAACCTGGGAAAAGCTAATCTGTGTTTGTGACCTTCAAAGGTTTAACAACAAAGAACAGCTGTGACAAAAAAAAGACAATAATATGGGCTGTAGACAAAGAGAGAATTATAAATTTCAGGAAAAAATCTTTTTTGAACTATTTGGATTACAAATATCTATTTAATTGGGACTCTAAAACTGTTTGCAGAGAAAAGAAAGGAAGAGAAAAACTCAAATTCTTGGCTATCATGGATCAGAGACTTGTAAAAAGAACATATCAAGAAAACATAAATACTTCACAGAAGGATATATATAGTATACTGCAACTAATTCAAACAACAATGACTTTAAACCACAAAGAAATCCAAAATAACTTTGAAAATATAAATCAATCTATTTCTAAGTTAACTCTACAACAAAAAAATTCCCAGAAAACAACAACAGAGAAGGAGCAGATAAAACAAATAAACGGATATAGAATTGAGAATAGAGATTTAAAGATGGAACTTAACAAAACAAGGAAACATGATTTAATCCTAGTGGAAAAAAATTCACAAGAATTGGAAAAAACAACTTATCCTTTAAGACTACAAAATAAATCTGAGGACAAGAAAACAGATTGGATAAAATGTCAGGATCATTGGAGAGAAAGGAAATGATAAAAGAAGCAGAGAGAAAGAAAAAGAAAAAGATTTTCAACAAACATGGAAAGGCAGAAGTTCAGTACAAAGACACTTCACCTGATTTACTTTTTATATCTACAGTAACATTTCTGAACATACGGAAAAACTTTTTGATTCAGCAAAATACATTGATTAAGAAAGATACTGTGCAAAGGAAAAAGACTAAAGTGGAAACCAAGAAAATAGATGATGGAACTTACCAGAGAGAATACTTAAAAAAGAAACATTTGTTTGAATATGGTTAAAGAAATAGAAACATTTTGGAATATATATGTCATTCTAAGAGGGATGATTTCCCTAAATAATATAGTATGCTTTTTTCCTTTTTTTGTTCTCTTTCTTGATATATATTACCAAAAAAAAAAAAAGAATACTTTATGCAGAAAAATGAAAAGATATATTAATTCCCACACAGGAAGAAGCATTTGAGAAACTGGTGGAATAGTGGAGATGGCCAAATTAATTGCCTTAATTAAAGAGAAGAATATATTAATTTTGTTTCTGTCTGTAAACTGCTTCTGAATTTTGTACTTGAGATAGAAAAAAAATAAAAATTTGACTTTGGAATTTACTGATTAGACAAGTGTGTGTGTGTGTGTGTGTGTGTGTGTGAGAGAGAGAGAGAGAGAGAGAGAGAGAGAGAGAGAGAGAGAGAGAGAGAAAGAGAGAGAGAGAGAGACTAATATATATATTGAGCATGCAAAGTAAAAAGTTGAGGCTATAATATTGTCATGTTCATTTTACTGTGCTGAAAAGATTCAGAAGCTAAGGGATAGAAATTATACTGATATAGTACAAGGTTGATTTTATCATTTCGATGGAAGGAGGAAAAGGATCTCATGCAATTGGTTTATTGATTGATAATTTGCCATCAGCTTAGTATTGATTTTTAGTGACCACATAGACTTGCTCCATCCCTAAGTTGGTCCTTCAGATCTCCCAGTGGTTCACTCGTCATTACTGTAACTGAGTCTTCTGCCTTGGTTCTTATTATCTTTTTCTTCTTCTTCCTTCCACCTTGCCCACCATTAGATCTTCTCCAGAGAGCTATATATATTAAGGTATTTGCATAATGTGTCTGAAGTAGAATATTTTGAATCTGGTCATTGGTGTCTTGAGTGAGAATTTGGGATTTATTTATTTGATGATTTAGTTGGCACTCTTTATATTCTGCTTTTTCAAAGTGCAGTTTTCACTTCCTTAGTTTGTGACAGAGATTAAATAGTAGCATAGAGTACCACCGCCTGCATGATTCTCACATATTTAGGTATGGGCATTTTGCAGGATCTCAATATCTTTTCCAAGGCTTCATGGTACTCTACCAAGTGCTAGACTGCAGTGTTTTTTGTTAATTGCTTGTTCTTTTACTATTGTTATTAGATCTTTAATGGCACATTATCTATCAAAGCAGGATATTGCATGGACATGAATTCATCTTCAACATCAGGAAATCTGATCCCAGAAAGACAAAAAGGTTTTAGGATAAGAGTTGTGTGCAATGAGAAGAGCACAGTCAGGTAGTAGAGCTTCAGATCTAAAAGAGTCCAAACCTATCACCTCTTTTGCCTTATGTTTCATCTAGGCTAGTCCAAAGAAATTCCTGCCCACTGTGAACAGCTCAAAACTTCAGTT
>NW_015387821.1:256143-268267 GCF_001527695.2 Protobothrops mucrosquamatus | reverse complement strand
ATCTTCAACATCAGGAAATCTGATCCCAGAAAGACAAAAAGGTTTTAGGATAAGAGTTGTGTGCAATGAGAAGAGCACAGTCAGGTAGTAGAGCTTCAGATCTAAAAGAGTCCAAACCTATCACCTCTTTTGCCTTATGTTTCATCTAGGCTAGTCCAAAGAAATTCCTGCCCACTGTGAACAGCTCAAAACTTCAGTTTGGTTTGGAAGCCTTAGAAATGATAGTTGTAGACATCCAACTATCTCACAGCTTCAGATCTGGCTAACTATTGCAGTCTTTGCACCACTAAATGTTTTCCTTTCTGCTCTGCTGGAAGGCAGATTTAACAGAACTCCTTATGAGGATCACCTGCCCACACAGAGCGAGATTGGCTGGAAAAGTCAGGCATGGCCTCCTAACAATGCAAACATAATTGGGACCTACAGCATGAATTTACAATGCCGTTAGTAGATTTCTCAGGCCACCCAGATGAATTTCTACTTACCTCTGAAAGGCAGTCAGCTAGAATGATGGTTCTCAACCTTTTCTTCACCACAGACTCCCATTAAATACTCTTTGTTGCAATAGACCCCCAAGACTTAACTCAAGATTTAAATCATAACATTTCCTCAAGCCTTTGTGGACCCCTTGTGATGACATTGTGAACCCACAGGGGTCTGTGGAGTACAGGTTGAGATCCTCTAAAGCAAATGGTGTTCAGTAGCAAATAAAAAGCAGTAAAAATTATAAACCAGCTTTCTCAATACTTGCAGCAAATAATCCCTTCCTTATTTTATGTTATTATCTGCCTTAAAATGGGCTTCTTATTGTCTGGTTCTTTTAGTGCGATAAGCTATTTTAAACTGTTGGCCTTTGAAGAATTAATTTCTTACTTTAAAAAAGCAAGCAAGAGGACAGTGAATGCTGGTTCTTCGGTCTGACAATCTTTGGAGAGCATGGAGTATTGAGATTAGGGTAGTAGATTGCCCTATTCGGTCTTGCACCTAGATCAGCTGATTCCAACTGTCAACTTTAAAGAGACAATTCTATCTAATAGCAGGAAACCAACCTTTGGCCATATTTCGTGGGTTAATTTACAGTTGTCCGAATGGGTTCACTGTAAATTGCATTTTTTTTTCTTGCTGCAATTTTCTTTCTCACCTCCTCTTTGAATTCTTCATCAACACAGGCAGCATATATTTATGAGGTGAAGTTGCTCAAAGAAATGTGCAGGCAGATGACAGGATGCTTATTTCTTTGCTTTCAGTGGTCCCCTCCCCACAGCTGCTCTGTGACCCATGAAATTCTCCATTTGAACAAGAATGAAAGGAGAAAAAAGCTTGACAATTGTTGCCAATGCATATTCATGTCCCTGTCATGCCTTTTACTTAGTCTAATTACTGCAGACAGTTTAACAACTATGTCACTTACAACCATTATACTGGAAATATCTGTTTTCTTTGGTCAAATATTTTTTCCCTCTGTTGCACAGTTAAAAAATAATAATGTAAGCATTTTCTTATACACTTTGTCGATGTAAATCATCTTAACAGCTAAAGTTAAAAACATTTAAACCATTGTAGACTTCTGCCTGGAAGTCTCTCTCTAAAATGCTTATCCTTAGCTGCTGCTGAGGTAGTGCTACCTAAATAAATGAATGGAAGGTAAGGTGATGTACTGATGCCTTTTTGGGACAACCACTACCAAGATCTGACTAGACTTGGCATTGGCTATCCAGCAGTGTGGCATCGGCAGTGTGGCATCGGCATTGGCTATCCAGCAGTGTGGCATCGGCATTCCAGCTGAGAAGGGGTTTTCCAAGAAATATGATATAGTGATTCATGGAGCAATTTGTCATTTTTTTTAAAGATGAACCTCCTTTTGCTGGACTTAACTGACCTGCCACTGGTGGACAACTGTAGGCTAGTTCTATTGTCCAAATATAGTCAAAGGTGAGAAGTAAGTACCTAATACTCTAGATCATAATAAGGAGTAAATCATCTTGGAAAGGGCTCCTGACTCTTGCCTTTTGAGAGATACACACTGGAGGAAGCCTTCCATATGTCTTCTACACTTCACATGGTTCACTTGGCTGTTTCTATCAAGCCTGGAGTAAGCACTGAGAGAGAGAGAGAGACTGGAAGAGACTCCATGTAAGTTTATTTGATCTTTGCATTATCCATTCACCCCCCAAAATATACTCTCCCTCAAACCCACTGTTATGTCATGCCTCTCTTCATGCATGTATAGCCAAAGATGGTTATGGGCCGTGTCCCTGACTCAATACACTCCTTGGTGCTCACATACACACATAAGTTTGTTTGTAAACAGTCCTGTGAAAAAGATGAATAACATGTGGGTGGATTAAGGCATGTGGCCTTCAAAAGAGAACTAGGTATATATTTATATATATACATACACATGCTTGCACATGTTTATAAAATGATGTAAGTAGGTTGTGGTGGTTTCTCTGTTCTGTATGGTCTTTTTACAATCTTGGTGGAGATTATCCCATTGAACACAAACCATACCCACAGATTATTCAAAATTTCCTACAATGACTGTAAATTGGGATAGTGCTACTTCCTTCTCAATCTGGGGTCAATTTACCACATGTGAAAGAGCCATAAAGGTAGGGGGAAACCTGAATGCACCATGTAGAGATGTGAGCAGGGTGCTTTCTCCAGCCAAATGAGTTAATCTGAAGGAGGTGGCCAGCTGAAGAAAGTCACAGGGAACTCATGGCTGACTTGATCAGGCAGATCTGCCACAACCAAATAAGAAGAAATTCTTACCAGTTTTCAGGCAATTAACAAATTAGTGAAAGGAACTAGGCTGTTGTTTTTTTTCTCCCACCAATTTCTTTAAAATTTAAAGTAGTTCTGACAAAGCTTGCACCAAAGTGCTTCCTAATTTCCCCTCTAGTTTAGCAGTATTAGATCTGTAATGCACTTGGATGGGAAACCATCCCAAAACCTCAGGACTATAGATTAGATGGAGTCGTTGAAGAAACATGCTGGAAGAAGGCAATGACAAACCTCTTCTATATCGTTGCCAAGGAAACCGTATGAGCAAATCCATGAAATCACCATGAATAAAGCTTATCTTGGAGAAGACTTAGTACCTTATAAGCTGAGTGATTTCTTCTTACTTTTGTTTAAAAAATAAATCTAAAGTCACTAATGCTTCCAGATGCATTAGCAAGCATTTGAAATGTACTAATATACATTTTGTTCTATTATATGATTCATATTTGCTTGATACAGGACAGTGGCTGATAGTATTCTTGTGAACTAAGAGGGCAGATCATTCAGTGCCTGGAAGGATGGATGTACAGGCAGATAAATTTTGTAGGGATGAAGTGAATTTTTCAATGAAGTGAAAAATTGATAGATCTTCTCACTTGAATGGATTTCTCAGAAATCCTCCATAAATTTAAAGTGGTAGCTTTTACAGCTATGATTTAGACCTAAAAGTAAAGAAAAAATAGCATCCTCTTTTGAAATAATTAGCAAGCATATCCAAAGATTGATTTAATCCTCACGTTCATGTAACCACCCATTTCACAGAAAGTACACTGATAATTTCCTCCCTTTCCTGTCACTCTTTAATACATATTCCTTTATTTCTTCCTAAACTTTGCAGTTATGTAAATCATGAGCATGACAAATCAAATTCAAAACTGGCCACATGTAACATATCAAAAAGAAACAAGAGTTGTGTCATTTTGTTTCCTCAGAGGCTATGTCATGACTTTATAATGCCACATTTTGATGGGAAAACAAATTTACACAAGACCTGGGAGGCTATTTTCCTGTTCCCAGAATGAAGAGGCCACATTACTCATATAAAAATTACTGAAATATACCATGGATATGAAAACCTATCATCTCCTGTCAAACTACAAGTCTTACTGTTTAAAGCCCAAGGATGATGCTGTGATAGGATAAATTCAGCAGCAGACTTTAATATCAAAATACCACTATGAAAACATTGATGCCACCCCTACTGTTTTTTATTGCTTAAGGAAGCCACCAGAGTGTCATCAGTTTAATGACATACATATATATTAGGCTTGAGTGAAGAATCAAACAGATGTCTTGTTTCGTTTGAGTCTCCAGTGAAACCTCCCTTTGATTCAGCTCTGCAAAGCTAAGCTGGGAAAGCACAAAATCTTGTTTTTCCATCACATGATGCTACTTCGCCTCAGCAATTATGCTCAAAGTGGTCTGCAAAGTAAATTAGTGCCACATAGATCTAACAATTATAAGGTTCATTAATTGATTAATTGATTGATTATGAGCCATCCAGTTATTTTTGACTTGACATAGACAGATTTTTTTCCCCATGATGATCTATCCTTATCCTGTTTGTACACTTGTTGCTACTATAATTGAGCCTCTCTACTTTCTACTAATCTTCTTCTTCTCTTTCCTTCCACTTTCCCCAACATTAAAGCTTTGTCTGGAAGTTAGCTGGGTCCACATACTGTGTCCAAATTAGGATAATTTGGTAGAAAGTTGTTTATCTTCTGTTGACGAAAAGGAGGAAATGGGGGTCAACAACAACTGACATAACTATGTCAGTCTCCTTCAATGCAAATGCCATCCATATTTGCCGGACTTCAGTTCCCACTATCCCTAATTGGCACCCATGGAGAATATGTTGGGAAAATTCAAGAGACGTGTTTTTTTATCAAAGTCCAGAATCACCAACAGTCATGTCTTAACACAGGGAAGGCTTCCCACGTTGTTTTCTGCTCCTTTGCTCTGAATTACCAATTTAATTTTATTTGTTTCCCCCAATTAATAGGGAAATTATGGAAAACTGATGACCTTAAGTTATCTGGAATACTACTTTGGTTTTTTTTTCCATTTTAGCTATATTAATTTGCAAAAGAAGTGGGGGCTAAGTAGAAGGCAATATTGTTTAATGCTTCTCAGTTTGTAATGACTCTGTTTGTAACACTTGGCTAGATTTAATGGCAAAATTCACCTATAGTTTTCCCCATAGTTTTCATTCAATTTGATGAGAGACAACTTACTTTAAAAAATACTTCCAAGAAGAAAATTCTCATGGACAGATTGTGGGATTTCTGTCATATTTAGTTAGAAAATTTTCACCAAATATACTGTATTTGAATGTCCCATCTTTATAGTGCAATAATTTCTCCCACAATATATTTCCCAGGTTTTTATCAGTAGCAGTGATCATGGCACAGCCAAAGAATGTGTATGTGTGTGTGTGGGGGGGGGCTTTGAGAAATTGTTGGTTATTTTCTATCATCCTTACAGATATTCAAATAAATTGTTCACCCAATGTATCACTCCATAAATTCAATACATGATTTGGAACACCCATTAGTCCCTATAATTGCAGTTCACTAATGTCATATCTGGATATATAATTTTTAGTGAGTGGGAGAGAGAATGATAGTGTGAGTTTTGTGTGATCCCCAGTTCTTTTTGCTCCCAAAATTTCAAAATTTTGTAAGTCCTATTAGAAATGTCATGCTGTCACATATAAGACCCTTAGCCATTAAAACTAGAGCTTTCCATGATTAAAATAATCCTAAATCCATTTATTTAGCCCCCTTAAAATATTTAACACCATCAAAACTGACATTACAGCATAGAAATCTCAAAAAAATAGTGCAAGATCAGAAGATATGGAGAGACCTGGCCCATAGAATCTCCAACAGTTAGACTTCACTCAATGCATATCATCATTATTATCATAATAATCATAATCATCATCATATTTGTTACATCATCAGCATATTCATCATGATGTTTAAATTCAGCAAAATATTTAAAGAACTTCTGATATTCCTGTAATTTAGACTGAATTAATTAAGTCATAGTCAAGGCCATAGTATTCAATTTAGGAGGGGTTTTTTTCTAATTATTTTAATTTTAAAAATAATGTTGGTAGATATTGCTATTTATTGTTCATTTGAAAAAAAAATCCTTTGGAACAGCATTTGTGCTTTTGAGATAGGCAGCATTCTAATCATTTAATTTGTTTGCTGAGTAATAACACCCACTCAACTGAATGAAGCTTTTTCCCAAGTTTAATGTTGCATTTCCAAGGGGAAAAAAAAGAACGAGATATTGGAATAATAAAAGCAGCAATTATATCATAGCTGAATTTTTCTGATGCACTGATACAAAATTATTAAATTTTGCAATTGCTAAAAGTGTTCTCCACATTAAAAAAATCATAGAGAAATCAATGGAGAAAAATATGTAGCAATTTCTGCCCATGAATGATAGTTGGTTTTTGGAATCACCTATTGTAGACCAAGTTGCTTGATCATTTGTAATGGTGCTTGGGGTTTTATTCAATCCTGCCCTAAATTAATAAACTTGGCTGTTATCTCATTGACCTCTTAAATGTTTCCTTTTATAGAAATGATGTCTCTATCATCTATCATTTTTCATTTAAAAGTTCTCATACACAATCAGGTTTCATAACTTTAGTGGTGCTTTCTTCGTTATCAATTGGAATGCAAAATCTATCAGAATGAAAACAGGTATTATATGCTTTGCATATAATTGATAAAGGTTTGTGTTGTTAGAGTTATCACCAGATAACTATAAACTGTGTTTTCCTCACTTCTCCCAGTGTTGGAATAAAGATCTTAAGAAGGTGAAGACACCAAAGTGCACATTTCATTTTATATTTTGACTGAAAAAAATTGTGGAACACTTTTTCCCCCCACACTCACAGTTTAAAACAGAAATGGATGGGTTTTCCCCACTCTTCTTTTTGTAAGATTTTTTCAAGAAATAATAATGGTATAAATAGGTAAAATTAACCACAACATCGAACTTGCAATAGGAACTAACAGTAAAAATTAAATATTAAAAGAATTTCCTATAATATATCTCCAAAATAATGTATCTCAAAAAGAGCCATTAAACTGCTTTGGAACAATCTCTATCTAGCCTAATAATCAAGTAAATATTCCATTTCAAATGAGCAGGCAGGGAAGGAAAATAAATTCTTTATAAGTCTGCAAGGTACTAATGTAGCATAAAGAATGGTATTGGTGGAAAGATGGGCTTGGAAAAATTCTTACACATTACAATTTGGAGGCATTTATTTAGAAGGCAGCACAAGAGCTTAATCAAAGATGCAGGCATTTATTGTTTGGATATTATCTGATTTAACAGGAAAGTTTATCTTTGGGGTTTTCATTTAACAAGAAGTTGGACTTTGCAGATTGGCTTTTATCCTAGAAATATAGAAATGTCCTTTACACAGAACATTAAAAATAAAAATTGAAAGAAACCAGAAATCCACAAACCATATTTTGACATCAATTATTTATTACAAGCAAGGATGCCATGCTGGCTTTTCACTTTTTTGTTGTTCTGTAGATTTTACTCCAAGATGTAATAATGCAGATATAATATGAAAGTTGTTCGTTTTTTTATCAAATGGATGGGAAGGAGATGAGCCTGAATGGCTTCCCAACTGATTACTGTTCAAGGAAAAGATTTATCCAGACAGAATATTGCATTATTATAACTGGTAACCACTTCATTATGTTCTTCCATGTACTTCTTCAAAAAGAAATTCATATGACACAAAGATCAAGGGCATCAGTATTTTCTTTCAAACACTATGAAATTCATATTGAAGGTTGAACATTTAGAAAATGCATAACATATCTCTCTCCCTCCCTCCCTCCCTCCCTCCCTAAGTTAGGTTTTGTACTTCATAAATCATTCTGTATGAAATGCAATTCCTGTAAGGATCAATTACCACTAACTCAGAGAATGTATGATATACAAACAAGTGCATTTTCAAATAATTATAATGAGTCAAATTGAGTCAAAGTACTCTAATATATTGTATGATCATACTTTGGGCAGACATATTAAGTCTTGCTCTCGTTTGGCCAGTGCTGTACCTGGTATATGTAGTGGACCATAGGATGGTGGCAAAACATAATAAATTTTTTAGATCTCTTTTAAAAAAAAAGAAGTGATTTGGTAACGATCAAGACTTATATTGCTAAACTCATCTACAAATCTACACTATTTTATAGTAGAGCATCTATGCTTATTTTCCCATTACACAAATATATAATGCATATCACAAAAACATTGAATTCTTCCACAGAAAATTAAAAATGACCAAACTCATTAAAAATGCCATATATATTCCTTTAAAAAGTTTGATAAGCACTCTACTATTCCCAAAACTATAGGATATGAAATATAACCCAATATCTTAAAAAATATTTCAACAGTGATAACTCTAGCAAAAGACTAAATATATGTGAAAAGGATTGTAGTTATTAATTGGTTAAAAAGCCAGAGGAAAAAATTAAAGGGTTTTCATCCAGTGCTCTAAAGTTGTAGCATTTCCCATATTAGATGCCATGAATAATAAAATCTTCTCAAAACTCACCTGCTACAATCCATTTAGTAGGGGCAATCAGTCAATGATTCATCTGATCATATAGTTTGTTATGCCTGGTGAATATAATAGAAGAAAATCTGACTCCATAAGGTTCTTTATGGCATTTTCTCCCTGCATACCTTTCTCTAGGGAGAGATGGCCCTAAATATTTTGTTTCCTGAGATACAGTAATAAATGCTTCATCTTGCCTAAATTAAATCCAGTTATTGACAGGCAACAATCAACAGAATATTGGCAGGCAGAAATCAATGTCTGCTACTTGTTTCACTAAAGTAAATCTAGTTATTGCAGAAATTGGCTTATCCGGGAAGCAAAAAAAAAAGTCTGTTTCTTGTGTCATCCAGCAGTTTCAGAATCAATAGTATAATCACTATTGATGAACTGAATGCATGGATTATTTTATCTGAATCCATGTAAATGCACGTATAAATTTCATATGCCAATACAGTGCAAGTAAATTAGTCATTTAAATACCATATTTATATGCAAATGAACACATATAAGTACAAATACCAAAAGCAAAGTCAATCAGAATAAATTAGCTTATTTTGTGAGAAAAAATCCAGTTCATTTTTCATCTCTGCATCATCTGTGGTGCTAATATAAATCTATGCAAATTTACTGGTTTATCCTGGACTTTGCTTTATAATTTTTTTTAAAAAAAAATATACAATAAGGAGATAATAAATCTCTGGATTCATGATCAGACTTATTCTCATATCTTATCATGGCTATGGAAAAATAAGAAAATGCATTGTTGTTGTTGTTGTTGTTTTCCAAATAAGTTCATTATAACTTCGGTTATGCTTCTGAAGTGATTCTAATTAATTTCATCGGCATGAGAAATCTCATCATTGCTTGAAGTCCCATGACATTCAACTTTTTTTCCTACTCAGTCTGCAGTAGGTATGTATCTTTCATCAAAATTTCCCATCAAATTGCAAAAATTAATTTATGGTCCCTATATGGAGAGGTTCCTTTTATTTTTTTCTCCCCATTAGTTACATTCTTTTTTCTTCTCTTTCTTTGACTATAAAAGTTTATAATACTGTGCTGAAGCTAGTAAATGCCATAATTGGTGCCTTCATAGAGGTAAAATCTACCTTTGAAGTAGAATGAGATTCCTGAGTTTACATTCACACATTTAGATTTATGAGTTTATAAATATATATAAATCAGAGTTACGGTTTTTTTCTTGTGTTCTAAAATTATCTTTTTTACCTCACACAGGAGAGCATGACATAATGCAACAAGTATATTTCCCTGTATTGAGAGCTTAAGAGAATGTGGACACTATATATATCATTCTTGGTCCTTTTACTAGAATGCCACCGATTCAAGAGTAGTATGAATTCTAGGATTACAAATGTGCAGCATTACTTAAGAAAATAGACATATTTAGCTATGAAAAGTCTGATGGAGGGATTTGTAATTGAAGGGAGTAAGTCATACACAAAACATATCTTCAGTAGCTGCAATGTAAACAGGTATGAGGTTTACACACATATTTATTATCTTTATAATAACATGCAACTTACCTACATTTTTTTAAAGCAGACATTAGTTTATTTCAGTACATAATATACAATTTTATATCCCTTCAATAATTTCATTAAAAAGTAAAACAAAACAAAATAGTAAACAAATGGTGCTCTCACATTTTACTAAATTCATCTCAGCAATTTATTGTTGCAAATGCAATCTAGAATTAGAATTTTAAAATACATCATGATGCTTCTCACAAAATGGCTACCATAATTAGAAAAAAAACATTTCCCAGAAGATAAAAGTCAATCCTTCCAATTTAATGTTTTCTATGAACACACTTATCATTACTACCCGGTCACAATGGAGACTCACCACTTTCTTACCATTTTACTTCAGATCTACAATTTTAATGGGAAACTTTTGATTTTAAATCTGATTTCATAGACATACTTCAACATTTGTCTCCACCCTACACAGGACTATCAGATTAAAGGTGCTTACAGCACTTCAAAGTATGTTAATGACAAGACACATTGATAAATAGAAATAATATTAACATGATCCAATAGTTGCCTTGTGATTTTCACCCTGCTTAAGTTTTCAGAAATGAATACAATAATGATAGCAGCAGCAACTTGGGAAAAGAAAGGATAGCATTGTCCTTTAGTCTATTTTTTCATATTTTTTAACATTAGTTAAGGGGACAAATTTCACGCTGGTTTATTTTGAACAGTAGATTTACATGGTGGATTTTTTTTTTTTTTTACCAGACAGTGTCTCTCACACACATTCACACAATCCTGTTGTGAAAAATAAAATAGAGGAATGAAGATGTCCTTTTTCATCTCTAGTTTTTATGTGGTTCTTTGACCCGATACTGAAATAATGCATTTCAAATGAAAAAAAAGCCTCAGACTTAAGTACTATTGTCTTCTTAGTACTGCATTTTGAGATTAGCAAACTATTTAAAAAAAAAGATGCAAACTTTTAAAATACAACATAAATGAATATAAAAAATAAACACCATCTATATAGTTTTAAAGTAAGTAAATGTGTTTTTTGTTTGTTTGTTTTCTTTTGAACAAACCATAAAATGGGCTGGATCAATTGTTTTGAAAGTGATTGATTGCTTAAAATCAAGAAGGAACTTTGTCTGATGGATTATCATGCTTAAGAGAAATGAATTCATGTGAGCTATTGATCCAGGGCTGGAGTGAATTTGTAGTGCTGATAGTTTTTACCAGGGAGAGGCAAGGAGGAATTGGATAGTCTTTTGCACCTCTGTCCCTTTGGTGCATGATACATAAAACTCTATATGACTTTATAGAGTCATGTAAGAGTCATGTAAGAATTACAATATCTGTCTGTCCACCTGCCTGTCTGTCTGTCTGTTTGTCTGTCTATCTCAGAATTGAACTGTGGATGCTTTTGGTGTTCTCTGAATTGTTGCAGATGTTTCACTACCCAACAAGGTAACATCACTAGTGCTGGTGAGCGTGGGGTTTTCTCCCTACTTATATACAGTCGTTTGTCCTGCCAGTTGGTGGGGCTATGGTTTTTTTCATTGGTAGTTCCTTAGTTGAGTTATTGCTTGATTGTTTGCCTGGTGTTAATAGTTGATTATTTGGGTGTTGGCTGCTGGAGAGAATGTGTTCTGGTCTTTTTGTTTCCTTCTTATTTTTTTTATTGTCTCTTTTGAATGGTGTCTACATGTGGTTTATCTCTAAGTATCTATTCATAGTTGATTTGCCTGAATGCCACAATCCCATGAATTCCTTAGCATTTTTGGATTTAGCTTGGTCTAGGATGCTAGTTTCCCAGCTGAAACTATGATTAAGTCATGTGTTGTGAGACTGCTTTCATCAAGTCTTCTGAGTGCTAGTTCATGTTCATGGATTGATTTTGCCAATCTGCCACTTTGCCAATCTCCTGTCTGTCTGGTCATACATAGTGCCTGCTCTCTTCTATACGCTAAAGAGAGGAGAAATAGAAAAAGAAAGCATGGCTTAAAGAAACCAAGAAAAAATGAAATATATGGCAAATTCAGAAAAAGACGGGGGAAAAAATCTATAGATGATATTGAAGATGAGAGTTAAAATAAATGGGGAGGAAAGAAGAGTGTCATAGTGTGAGAGAGAGAGAGAAAGAAAGAAAGAAAGAGAGAGAGAGAGAGAGAGAGAGAGAGAGAGAGAGAGAGAGAGAGAGAGAGAGAGAGAAAGA
>NW_015387821.1:236100-255660 GCF_001527695.2 Protobothrops mucrosquamatus | reverse complement strand
AGAAAGAGAGAGAGAGAGAGAGAGAGAGAGAGAGAGAGAGAGAGAGAGAGAGAGAGAGAGAGAAAGAAAGAAAGAAAGAAAGAAAGAAAGAAAGAAAGAAAGAAAGAAAGAAAGAAAGAAAGAAAGAAAGAAAGAAAAAGAATATGACAACAAGATAAACATATGTGTCAAGGAGAAAAAGGAACTTTAAGTTAGAAAAAAATAATCACAAACTAGACAAAGAAAGCATAGATGTCTAGTCCATCAGGAATTTGAAAGTAACCATTGTACATTGAGCTACTACAAATTAGTTACATAAATCCTTTTGCTGAATAACTGTTTATGTACACAAACAGTTATGTTTTGCATGCATCTTGAGCACAGCCTTCTAGTGTTGGAAATGACTGGACATGGGAAACCTTTAGCTTTTCTTGCTATATGCCATAAGTAATATAAATTGTGTAAGAATTCAGTCAGCCTGCTTTTGTTTTTTGTCATGGTATTTTCTTAAACCTAAAATATAATCTAACTTTAAAATCACAATGAACACGGAATATATAAAACATATAGGATTGTACCTTTCAGCACATGGTGGCTTTTATTCCTTTTTGTTTGTTTGTTTTGCCCAATTTTTGGATAATCAAATGAGGAAAGATTTATGCTTCTCTTAAACCAGATGGAGCAAAATTTTGCACATCCACTGAAATCTTTCTATATCCTTTTATTGTGCAAGAACTATATTGCAAACATTCAGAATAGTTGCAACCATATAGAGAATATAAGCTTATAAAGCAGCCAAGATCTGATCCATAGACAAGATGTGAAATGGTGTGATTAGATTTAAATGTATGATTTGACTTTTGAAGACAACATATTCATTTTTAACCGATTAAACTAGTAAATAATTTGAACATAGGGCAATACCTTAATATCTAATTACTGTTTTTTTTAAACAAAATAATTTTATTTTTGCATAATGAAATGAAAAGATCTGGGATGATAGATAATAAAATATTAATCTGCAAAAGCTTAATGAAATAACTTCAATAGCTCTGTTACAATATTTTTTATTTAAAAAAATCTCTTAAAATAAAAATACTAAGTGCAATTTAGCAGCTTCTAGCTTCCAGTAAGAAGTTAATAGAGAAAATGTCTTATTTCAACTTAAAAATACAAATTTTCAAAAACTTTTAAAAAACTTTTATGAACATATATATGAACTACTTTCTGGCCAGGTTGCTGTTTTACAGTCCATCCCATTTTTGTAGGACCATTAGGCTTTAAGGCAGGGGTGTCAAACTCAATTTCATTGAGGGCCGCATCAGCATTGTGGTTGCCTTCAGGGGGGCGGGTGGGTGTGGCCAGGATGGGTGCAGCCTACTGGGTGGGCGTGGATGGAGTGGGTGTGGCCTACTGGGTGGGCATGGCCATCTCTACATCATTCACATCAAGGGTGCCTGTGAGGGCCTGGGCAGGAGTGGGACAGATCTGAGGGTCTCTCGCAGAAGGGGGTGGGACCAGGGCATGTGCCGAGGCATGGTCCACTGGAGGAACCTCACTGTTCCTCTCAGACCATGCGGGGGGGGCTTATGGAGCTAAGACGGAATGTGTTTCAGCATAGATGGCCACCACAAAATTGTACATTGGCTCCCGGCCGGCCTGGGCCAGGGCCAAGGCAGCAGGGGCCGTTCCCTCACTTTTTCCAGGATGGCTTCGCGGGCCACATGAAACCACTTCACGGGCCGCATCCGGCCCCCGGGCCTTGTGTTTGACATATCTGCTTTAAGGCATCACTCCTTACTAATCCTGCAAAGTTAGCTTCTGCAACATATTATGTATCCTTTGAACAATTTTTAAAATGCAAGTCTAATAAATTTATGTTTTCACTATTATGTAGGTAATGTATTATGATCTAAAGTAATAGTCTGTATTATATATAATAAGCCATTAGCAAGTATATTCTTTCATAAACACCCACACAATGAATAACTTTGAATCTCTGTTTCTCTGTCTTATTCCAACAAATACAACTTAAAATATTCAGAGTTGTCAACCCATATTAGATGGCAACTGAGATTTATAACAGAGAGCCAGGTATTCTGTTCAACTTCCTTCAACATTATCCTTATACCTAAAGAAAATGTGGAAGAATGCTTAAATTGAAGGGTCTGAAATTATGGATTTTGAATAATATGTTAGCCCAGGAAAGCAATTTTGAGCTTCTACTTTTATAACAATGAGCCTGTTGGATTATTATTTTTATTGTTAAAACAAGCATGATTTCGAAAAGCTAATACAATCATGGGTTGTATAAACAGAAGCATAGAATCAAGATCACGCAAGATATTAGTACCACTTTATAAAACCCTAGTGAGACCACACCTGGAATACTGTAGCCAGTTTTGGTCACCATATCACAAAAAAGATGTTGAGAGTTTGGAAAAAATTCAGAGAAGAGCAACTAAGATGATCAAAGGCCTGGAGACTAAAACATACGAAGAACAGCTGCAGGACTTGGGTTTGTCTAGTCTAAAAAAAAGAAGAAATAGGGGAGACATGACAGCAGTATTCCAGTATTTGAGGGGCTGCCACCAAGAAGATGGGGTCATGTTATTCAGCAAAGCACCAGAGGGCAGGACAATAAACAATGGTTGGAAACTGATCAAAAATAAAAGCAACCTGGAATTAAGGAGAAACTTGCTGACAGTGAGGACAATTAACCATTGGAACGGCTTGCCTCCAGAAATTGTGGGCACTCCATCACTGCAGATTTTTAAGAAGAGGCTAGAAAGTCACTTGTCTGAGATGGTATAGGTCCTCCTGCTTGAACAGGGGACTGTACTAGAAGACCTCCAAGGTCCCTTCCATCTCTATTCTATTCTATTCTATTCTATTCTATTCTATTCTATTCTATTAACTCACTCCTTCTCAACCTAACCGTTGCATGGTCCTTTCTATCTTCACATTTACTTTAGTTCCAATGTAGGAAGCTTCACATACTGTAGTGATTCAATCATGTTTTGTCATCAGGGCTATTCCCATAACTTTACTACCTCACTAATTAATAACTAAATCATGGTGCCCCTTGATGATATTAATTAAATACATGCTGATCCCATTATATCACAAACAGTAAATCATTCTGCATAGAGAAGCATGGAGAACATTTTTTCCCCTTTCAGGAAAGTTCCATATATGAAGATTGAGGAACAGCTGATAACCAAGCAAACTTCATCATCAAAAGCATGACACTCCAATGCAAGCTGGAAATTATTTTCAGAAATTCCACTTGATTCCAGAATAATTCCAGGCTAAACCTAATGGCTATTTGTGATCATCTCTTCTAATTTATTAACCTATCTTCAAATAGTAAATTAATAATGCTGTTATCAATGAGTGGCTAATGTTCTGGCTCTGAACAAATGTGTTCAGAAATATCAGTTAGAAATTAAATAAATGTTAACTTTATAAAACAATTTAAACCAAAGCTTATTTTGCCTGAGCCACGAAGCATATAAGAAAGAGGTCATTCTAATTAAACTGTGTTGATCAGCAAGGTTAATTCTATTGCAATAGCAATAGTACTTAGACTTATATATCACTTCATAGTGCTTCACAGCCTTCTCTAAGCAATTTACAGAGTCAGCATTTTGCCCCCAACAATCTCATTTTACCAACCTCGGAAGGATAGAACGCTGAGTCAATCTTGAGCCGGTCAGGATCGAACTCCTGGAGTGAGCAGTGAGTTAGCCTGCAGTGCTGCATTCTAACCACTATGCCACCATGGCTCTTATTTTATGACATTATTCTGCTTATATGAAATGGAGTATACAGAATTTTAGAAACGAAAGTTATTGTTACAGAATAAACCTTTTAATCCAATCAATAGCATATTGTTTTGATATTCTGAGTAATCAATTATTTCAGATAGAATCCAAAAATGGGGGAGGGGGAGAGGCAGCACAACCCAGAGATGTATACAGGTTAGAGAAAGAGAGTTCAGATAGAAACTCTCTACTATCTTCCAGGTATATTGATGGATTAGGAGTATTAAGAGTTTTGTCTGGCAAGTTTCTGTCTGTTGTGTGAATGGACTGCTTGACATCATAGCTTCATTTTGGAAAATAATCAAGATGGTAACCAAGCAAACTTCATCATCAAAAGCATGACACTCTGATGAAAGTTGGAAATTATTTTCAGAAATTCCACTTGATTCCAGAATAATTCCAGGCTGTTGTTCTGAATAGAATAAATATTATTCTGAAAGGCCTTGGTAATTGAAGTTACCTTACATTAGTTGTTGCTATATTATGTCTTCAATATTATAGCAATGAATTGATTTTTTATTATATTTTTACTTTGTATTTATGTTTACTATTTCAAATTTATAGTTGTAGATTAAAATCATATTTTGCTATATAAATGTTATCCATATATCTATCCAGTCAAAGTAAATACTGTAATACATTTATTTATTTCTCTGCTCTAATCCCAATGAAACAGTTTATTCTTGGAAAGAGGAATCACACAGATTCATTTCTTATTTTCAGGAGTTATAACACTGCCATGTTTGAGAATCCCCAAGCTATATATTCCACTTATAATAAAGGGTTTTGATCTCCATCTAAAATATGAAACTCTTAATTTTGCCATGGAAGACAGTTACTTACTAAATGAAGAAGAATGTTTTCTGAACATATTCCTACTGGAGATGATGAGAACTATATCCCAACACATCTGGAAAATGTTAAGTTAGAAAAGACCTATATAATTATATACAGTAAAGTACATATTTTCTCAGTATAAACAGAAAATGTCTCCTAAACTGATAGCAGTATCCTATGTATGTTTTTTTTTTTATTTGATACATAGGATAAGATAGGACTTGCAGAAAGGGACAAACTGATCTTAAAACAGGTGATTTTTATCAAACACAAAGGTAATTTTAAGAAATGTTAATCTAACATTGAACACGACTTGCAAGATATAGATAACAGACTTCAACAGGAAAGACACCAATGGAGTGGACTAAAAAGAATTATCTGTTTGCATATGCAGAAGCTCTGAAAAAGCAAAAATGTCTTCCTGTGTTTAGTTCAAATACCGCTGTTATGGACTTCCGTATGTGATAGAGAAAGTGGATATATAGGTGTACAAAAGTATAGATTAATAATTATCTTACTTTGTTTATATGTCAGTGCTAAAGTTTTGGACATAAAGTACTTGGGATCAAGAAGAGAGAAAGAGTATATATTCTGTTTACCTATTTGTTCGTTTCTTTGATTATGTGCCACTGCCATCAAGTAATATCAACATTTTAGCCCCATCACTGGTATAAATGAGTCCATCCATCTTGCTGCTGGTCATCCTCTTCTTCTCTTTCTTTCCATCTTCCCCAGTATCATAGACTTCTCAGAAACCTAGAGCTTCCTTAATGTGTCTCAGGTGTGATACAGTAATTTGAGATTGGTCATTTCTGCCTTGAGTGAAAACTCTGGGTCAGTTGTTTGGCCATTCATTTATTTGTTTTCCAATAGCACTCCTAGGGGTCTTCTTCTTCTTCTTCAAACCAAAGTTCAAAAGCACCAATGCCCTTTCCATCCTGTTTCTTCAAAGTCCAGCTTTTGTTTTATAAAGTGACATGTTGCATCCATTTGGTTCCTGACTTAAGTTTCGTTTCTCCTGAAAAGCTTACCTGCCTGCCTTAGGTTTCGTTTCCTGACTTAAGTTTCATTTCTCCTGTTAAGCTTACCTTGAAGTAGTACCTTGGTTCCTGACTTAAGTTTCGTTTCTCCTGAAAAGCTTACCTGCCTGCCTTAGGTTTCGTTTCCTGACTTAAGTTTCATTTCTCCTGTTAAGCTTACCTTGAAGTAGTACCTCCTTGACTTAAGTTTCCTGTTCTTTGTGTATGGCAATGGAGAGCCATCCCCCTATTGTCCTTTTGTACACCCCCCCCTTGATTATGNTTCATCTCAGCAATTTATTGTTGCAAATGCAATCTAGAATTAGAATTTTAAAATACATCATGATGCTTCTCACAAAATGGCTACCATAATTAGAAAAAAAACATTTCCCAGAAGATAAAAGTCAATCCTTCCAATTTAATGTTTTCTATGAACACACTTATCATTACTACCCGGTCACAATGGAGACTCACCACTTTCTCACCATTTTACTTCAGATCTACAATTTTAATGGGAAACTTTTGATTTTAAATCTGATTTCATAGACATACTTCAACATTTGTCTCCACCCTACACAGGACTATCAGATTAAAGGTGCTTACAGCACTTCAAAGTATGTTAATGACAAGACACATTGATAAATAGAAATAATATTAACATGATCCAATAGTTGCCTTGTGATTTTCACCCTGCTTAAGTTTTCAGAAATGAATACAATAATGATAGCAGCAGCAACTTGGGAAAAGAAAGGATAGCATTGCCCTTTAGTCTATTTTTTCATATTTCTTAACATTAGTTAAGGGGACAAATTTCACGCTGGTTTATTTTGAACAGTAGATTTACATGGTGGATTTTTTTTTTTTTTTACCAGACAGTGTCTCTCACACACATTCACACAATCCTGGTGTGAAAAATAAAATAGAGGAATGAAGATGTCCTTTTTCATCTCTAGTTTTTATGTGGTTCTTTGACCCGATACTGAAATAATGCATTTCAAATGAAAAAAAAGCCTCAGACTTAAGTACTATTGTCTTCTTAGTACTGCATTTTGAGATTAGCAAACTATTTAAAAAAAAAGATGCAAACTTTTAAAATACAATATAAATGAATATAAAAAATAAACACCATCTATATAGTTTTAAAGTAAGTAAATGTGTTTTTTGTTTGTTTGTTTTCTTTTGAACAAACCATAAAATGGGCTGGATCAATTGTTTTGAAAGTGATTGATTGCTTAAAATCAAGAAGGAACTTTGTCTGATGGATTATCATGCTTAAGAGAAATGAATTCATGTGAGCTATTGATCCAGGGCTGGAATGAATTTGTAGTGCTGATAGTTTTTACCAGGGAGAGGCAAGGAGGAATTGGATAGTCTTTTGCACCTCTGTCCCTTTGGTGCATGATACATAAAACTCTATATAACTTTATAGAGTCATGTAAGAATTACAATAGAAGATTATACCTATCTATCTGTCTGTCCACCTGCCTGCCTGTCTGTCTGTCTGTTTGTCTGTCTATCTCAGAATTGAACTGTGGATGCTTTTGGTGTTCTCTGAATTGTTGCAGATGTTTCACTACCCAACAAGGTAACATCACTAGTGCTGGTGAGCGTGGGGTTTTCTCCCTACTTATATACAGTCGTTTGTCCTGCCAGTGTTGGTGGGGCTATGGTTTTTTTCATTGGTAGTTCCTTAGTTGAGTTATTGCTTGATTGTTTGCCTGGTGTTAATAGTTGATTATTTGGGTGTTGGCTGCTGGAGAGAATGTGTTCTGTCTGTTCTTTTTGTTTCCTTCTTATTTTTTTTATTGTCTCTTTTGAATGGTGTCTACATGTGGTTTATCTCTAGGTATCTATTCATAGTTGATTTGCCTGAATGCCACAATCCCATGAATTCCTTAGCATTTTTGGATTTAGCTTGGTCTAGGATGCTAGTTTCCCAGCTGAAACTATGATTAAGTCATGTGTTGTGAGACTGCTTTCATCAAGTCTTCTGACTGCTAGTTCATGTTCATGGATGGATTTTGCCAATCTGCCACTTTGCCAGTCTCCTGTCTGTCTGGTCATACATAGTGCCTGCTCTCTTCTATATGCTAAAGAGAGGAGGAATAGAAAAAGAAATCATGGCTTAAAGAAACCAAGAAAAAGTGGAATATATGGCAAATTCAGAAAAAGACTATAGATGATATTGAAGATGAGAGTTAAAATAAATGGGGAGGAAAGAAGAGGGTCATAGTCTCTCTCTCTCTCTCTCTCTCTCTCTCTCTCTCTCTCTCTCTCTCTCTCTCTCTCTCTCTCTCTCTCTCTCTCTCTCTCTAAGAAAGAAAGAAAGAAAGAAAGAAAGAAAGAAAGAAAGAAAGAAAGAAAGAAAGAAAGAGAAAGAAAGAGAATATGACAACAAGATAAACATATGTGTCAAGGAGAAAAAAGAACTTTAAGTTAGAAAAAAATAATCACAAACTAGACAAAGAAAGCATAGATATCTAGTCCATCAGGAATTTGAAAGTAACCATTGTACATTGAGCTACTACAAATTAGTTACATACATCCTTTTGCTGAATAACTGTTTATGTACACAAACAGTTATGTTTTGCATGCATCTTGAGCACAGCCCTCTAGTGTTGGAAATGACTGGACATGGGAAACCTTTAGCTTTTCTTGCTATATGCCATAAGTAATATAAATTGTGTAAGAATTCAGTCAGCCTGCTTTTGTTTTTTGTCATGGTATTTTCTTAAACCTAAAATATAATCTAACTTTAAAATCACAATTAACACGGAATATATATAACATATAGGATTGTACCTTTCAGCACATGGTGGCTTTTATTCCTTTTTGTTTGTTTGTTTTGCCCAATTTTTGGATAATCAAATGAGGAAAGATTTATGCTTCTCTTAAACCAGATGGAGCAAAATTTTGCACATCCACTGAAATCTTTCTATATCCTTTTATTGTGCAAGAACTATATTGCAACATTCAGAATAGTTGCAACCATATAGAGAATAGAAGCTTATAAAGCAGCCAAGATCTGATCCATAGACAAGATGTGAAATGGTGTGATTAGATTTAAATGTATGATTTGACTTTTGAAGACAACATATTCATTTTTAACCGATTTAACTAGTAAATAATTTGAACATAGGGCAATACCTTAATATCTAATTACTGTTTTTTTTAAACAAAATAATTTTATTTTTGCATAATGAAATGAAAAGATCTGGGATGATAGATAATAAAATATTAATCTGCAAAAGCTTAATGAAATAACTTCAATAGCTCTGTTACAATATTTTTTATTTAAAAAAATCTCTTAAAATAAAAATACTAAGCGCAATTTAGCAGCTTCTAGCTTCCAGTAAGAAGTTAATAGAGAAAATGTCTTATTTCAACTTAAAAATACAAATTTTCAAAAACTTTTTAAAAACTTTTATGAACATATATATGAACTACTTTCTAGTCAGGTTGCTGTTTTACAGTCCATCCCATTTTTGTAGGACCATTAGGCTTTAAGGCAGGGGTGTCAAACTCAATTTCATTGAGGGCCGCATCAGCATTGTGGTTGCCCTCAGGGGGCCGGGTGGGTGTGGCCAGGATGGGTGCAGCCTACTGGGTGGGCGTGGATGGAGTGGGTGTGGCCTACTGGGTGGGCGTGGCCATCTCTACATCATTCGCATCAAGGGTGCCTGTGAGGGCCTGGGCAGGAGTGGGACAGATCTGAGGATCTCTGGCAGAAGGGGGTGGGACCAGGGCATGTGCCGAGGCATGGTCCACTGGAGGAGCCTCACTGTTCCTCTCAGACCATGCAGGGAGGGGGGCTTATGGAGCTAAGACTGAATGTGGGCCACATGAAACCACTTCACGGGCCGCATCCGGCCCCCGGGCCTTGTGTTTGACATGTCTGCTTTAAGGCATCACTCCTTACTAATCCTGCAAAGTTAGCTTCTGCAACATATTATGTATCCTTTGAACAATTTTTAAAATGCAAGTCTGATAAATTTATGTTTTCACTATTATGTAGGTAATGTATTATGATCTAAAGTAATAGTCTGTATTATATATAATAAGCCATTAGCAAGTATATTCTTTCATAAACACCCACACAATGAATAACTTTGAATCTCTGTTTCTCTGTCTTATTCCAACAAATACAACTTAAAATATTCAGAGTTGTCAACCCATATTAGATAGCAACTGAGATTTATAACAGAGAGCCAGGTATTCTGTTCAACTTCCTTCAACATTGTCCTTATACCTAAATAAAATGTTCAAGAATGCTTGAATTGAAAGGTCTGAAATTATGGATTTTGAATAATATGTTAGCCCAGGAAAGCAATTTTGAGCTTCTACTTTTATAACAATGAGCCTGTTGGATTATTATTTTTATTGTTAAAACAAGCATGATTTCGAAAAGCTAATACAATCATGGGTTGTATAAAAAGAAGCATAGAATCAAGATCACCCAAGATATTAGTACCACTTTATAAAACCCTAGTGAGACCACACCTGGAATCCCATAGCCAGTTTTGGTCACCATATCACAAAAAAGATGTTGAGAGTTTGGAAAAAATTCAGAGAAGAGCAACTAAGATGATCAAAGGCCTGGAGACTAAAACATACGAAGAACAGCTGCAGGACTTGGGTTTGTCTAGTCTAAAAAAAAAGAAGAAATAGGGGAGACATGACAGCAGTATTCCAGTATTTGAGGGGCTGCCACCAAGAAGATGGGGTCATGTTATTCAGCAAAGCACCAGAGGGCAGGACAATAAACAATGGATGGAAACTGATCAAAAAGAAAAGCAACCTGGAATTAAGGAGAAACTTGCTGACAGTGAGGACAATTAACCATTGGAACGGCTTGCCTCCAGAAATTGTGGGCACTCCATCATTGCAGATTTTTAAGAAGAGACTGGACAGCCATTTGTCTGAAATGATATAGGTTTGTCCTGCTTGAACAAGGGACTGAACTAGAAGATCTCCAAGGTCCCTTCCAGCTCTATTCTATTCTATTCTATTCTATTCTATTCTATTCTATTCTATTCTATTCTATTCTATTCTATTCTATTAACTCACTCCTTCTAAGCCTAACCATTGCATGATCCTTTCTATCTTCACATTTACTTTGGTTCCAATGTAGGAAGCTTCACATACAGTAGTGATTCAATCATGTTTTGTCATCAGGGCTATTCCCATAACTTTACTACCTCACTAATTAATAACTAAATCATGGTGCCCCTTGATGATATTAATTAAACAAATGCTGATCCCATTATATCACAAACAGTAAATCATTCTGCCTAGAGAAGCATGGAGAATATTTTTTCCCCTTTCAGGAAAGTTCCATATATGAAGATTGAGGAACAGCTGATAACCAAGCAAACTTCATCATCAAAAGCATGACACTCCAATGCAAGCTGGAAATTATTTTCAGAAATTCCACTTGATTCCAGAATAATTCCAGGCTAAACCTAATGGCTATTTGTGATCATCTCTTCTAATTTATTAACCTATCTTCAAATAGTAAATTAATAATGCTGTTATCAATGAGTGGCTAATGTTCTGGCTCTGAACAAATGTGTTCAGAAATATCAGTTAGAAATTAAATAAATGTTAACTTTATCGAACAATTTAAACCAAAGCTTATTTTGCCTGAGCCACGAAGCATATAAGAAAGAGGTCATTCTAATTAAACTGTGTTGATCAGCAAGGTTAATTCTATTGCAATAGCAATAGTACTTAGACTTATATATCACTTCATAGTGCTTCACAGCCTTCTCTAAGCAATTTACAGAGTCAGCATTTTGCCCCCAACAATCTCATTTTACCAACCTCAGAAGGATAGAAGGCTGAGTCAATCTTGAGCCGGTCAGGATCGAACTCCTGGAGTGAGCAGTGAGTTAGCCTGCAGTGCTGCATTCTAACCACTATGCCACCATGGCTCTTATTTTATGGCATTATTCTGCTTATATGAAATGGAGTATACAGAATTTTAGAAATGAAAGTTATTGTTACAGAATAAACCTTTTTATCTAATCAATAGCATATTGTTTTGATATTCTGAGTAATCAATTATTTCAGATAGAAGCCAAAAACGGGGGAGGGGGAGAGGCAGCACAACCCAGAGACGGATACAGGTTAGAGAAAGAGAGTTCAGATAGAAACTCTCTACTATCTTCCAGGTATATTGATGGATTAGGAGTATTAAGAGTTTTGTATGGCAAGTTTCTGTCTGTTGTGTGAATGGACTGCTTGACATCATAGCTTCATTTTGGAAAATAATCAAGATGGTAACCAAGCAAACTTCATCATCAAAAGCATGACACTCCAATGAAAGTTGGAAATTATTTTCAGAAATTCCACTTGATTCCAGAATAATTCCAGGCTGTTGTTCTGAATAGAATAAATATTATTCTGAAAGGCCTTGGTAATTGAAGTTACCTTACATTAGTTGTTGCTATATTATGTCTTCAATATTATAGCAATGAATTGATTTTTTATTATATTTTTACTTTGTATTTATGTTTACTATTTCAAATTTATAGTTGTAGATTAAAATCATATTTTGCTATATAAATGTTATCCATATATCTATCCAGTCAAAGTAAATACTGTAATACATTTATTTATTTCTGTGCTCTAATCCCAATGAAACAGTTTATTCTTGGAAAGAGGAATCACACAGATTCATTTCTTATTTTCAGGAGTTATAACACTGCCATGTTTGAGAATCCCCAAGCTATATATTCCACTTATAATAAAGGGTTTTGATCTCCATCTAAAATATGAAACTCTTAATTTTGCCATGGAAGACAGTTACTTACTAAATGAAGAAGAATGTTTTCTGAACATATTCCTACTGGAGATGATGAGAACTATATCCCAACACATCTGGAAAATGTTAAGTTAGAAAAGACCTATATAATTATATACAGTAAAGTACATATTTTCTCAGTATAAACAGAAAATGTCTCCTAAACTGATAGCAGTATCCTATGTATGTTTTTTTTTATTTGATACATAGGATAAGATAGGACTTGCAGAAAGGGACAAACTGATCTTAAAACAGGTGATTTTTATCAAACACAAAGGTAATTTTAAGAAATGTTAATCTAACATTGAACACGACTTGCAAGATATAGATAACAGACTTCAACAGGAAAGACACCAATGGAGTGGACTAAAAAGAATTATCTGTTTGCATACTATATGCAGAAGCTCTGAAAAAGCAAAAATGTCTTCCTGTGTTTAGTTCAAATACCGCTGCTATGGACTTCCGTATGTGATAGAGAAAGTGGATATATAGGTGTACAAAAGTATAGATTAATAATTATCTTACTTTGTTTATATGTCAGTGCTAAAGTTTTGGACATAAAGTACTTGGGATCAAGAAGAGAGAAAGAGTATATATTCTGTTTACCTATTTGTTCATTTCTTTGATTATGTGCCACTGCCATCAAGTAATATCAACATTTTAGCCCCATCACTGGTATAAATGAGTCCATCCATCTTGCTGCTGGTCATCCTCTTCTTCTCTTTCTTTCCATCTTCCCCAGTATCATAGACTTCTCAGAAACCTAGAGCTTCCTTAATGTGTCTCAGGTGTGATACAGTAATTTGAGATTGGTCATTTCTGCCTTGAGTGAAAACTCTGGGTCAGTTTGTTTGGCCATTCATTTATTTGTTTTCCAATAGCACTCCTAGGGGTCTTCTTCTTCTTCTTCAAACCAAAGTTCAAAAGCACCAATGCCCTTTCCATCCTGTTTCTTCAAAGTCCAGCTTTTGTTTTATAAAGTGACATAGGTAAAATTATTTCCTATATCGTTCTGATATTGGAAGATATAGATATAGCACAATTCTAACATCTGAATATCTTTTCTAAAGCCTCCATGGCTTCTCTGAGCATGATTTTACATAACATATGCAACTTGAAAAATTAACTCCTGGACAAAAGATCCATGCCACTGTATTTTGGTTACTGTTTACAGTTTTATAGGTTTTTTTTGTTATCTTGTTCTTTGTTCTATATTTAATTTTGTGTGCTGCCTAGAGCTTCTGGAATGGGGCAATTTATAATATTTACACATAAATAAATAAGTAAAATAAATTTGAGTGGAACCAAAATTACGATTTTCATCGTCCAGTGTCATAATCGTGTCGATTTTGTTTTAAGACACTTTCGGACTCGATTAGGTCTGATTGTTATTTTGATCTTTTTTTTTGAAATTTTTTTACTGGTGTCTTTACAGAAACCTGTTGTGACGGGGGGGAGCCAGTTCTTTACCTCAACGTGTGGTAGGGAATCTCACCTTGAACTCTGGACAGAAGAAACCTTTACCTCTTTACTCTTTATATAGGCCTTTAAGATCCACTTGGGATCGTGGTTAAGGCATCAGCCTAGAAACCAGGACAGTAGTTACTTTCTTTCAGACCTAGGATGGTGGCCAGAACAAACCACTTCTGAAAACCTTTGCCAAGATAAACTGGAATTGTGTTGAATGGAAGTGTGTGTGTATATATGTACACATGTACGTATACATGTATATGTATATAAATATAAATATAAGGAAGTGATTGAGAAATGAGGGAAGCTGTTTCCCTGTTAGTTTGATTGCATAGTTGTTCTATTATTTTCCTCCATTGTTGAATATGCAAATTTGGATTAAAAAAATCTCACTGGATAAATTTCTGCATACTTCATGGATGTTGACAAGGAAAATGTGCATTTAAAAGAAGAAAACAGAAAAAAACTGGTGTCGTCCAGAAATGAAGTAAGTCTAAGGCTTATTTTTTTTAAAAAAAAACAAACAAAGCAGGAATGTCTATAAGGAAAGCTTAGAAAAATCTTGAAAGGTGTGAAAAAGAGAGCAGCAGAGGGAAATGACGATGGAAAGTGATTCTGTAAAAACAGCTCTTCTCCGAAAGAAAGGAAAAGGTGAGAGCCATCATTTCCCTTAAGACAAACAGTTTAAAACTCCACAGAAGTGCTTTTATATTCTTAGAAGTTCCGTAGTCCTTTAAATCATCAATTTCCTTGGGGAATGTAGTTGTGAAACTCACACCATTTACTCCTGAGTAGCAACTTGGGATTAAGTGAGTTTTCATTTAGCTGTGAGGTACTCATGAGAGGCAGATTGTTTCCTTTAAAGTGCCCACAGTGGTATAATACACCACTCTGGAACATAAGGTTCAAAATAGGAATCTCAGGCATCTGCCCACAGAGATATATGTACTTTGGATATGAAATGACTAGGTGCATTAGTTCAAGTTTCAGGATAATGGTAGAAGATATTCACTAAAGTTTGAAAGTCCACTCCAGCATGTGTGAAATACTTTGTTTAAGAGAGCTGGGATGCATTACATCCCAGCCAGTGTAATGCAGTAGTTAAGATGAAAAGAATTTTGAGTCTCCACTTAACTATGAAGAGGATGATCACTTCTTTGAGTTTTTTCTTTTTAATGGAGACAAAATTAGCAGCTACTCCCATTTACATTGTCCTAAACTTCCCAAGAAAGAGAAAGAATATAAATGCAACAAAGAAACCGAGAAATAGTGTTCAGAATTAAACTCTGAAGCACCTGTGCTATGATAACTTTCTAAAACATCTGATAATAATTGATGCTGAGTGGCAAGGCTTGTAAGAGGAAAGTCTGACTAGAATTAATGCTGAGCAGAAATGAAGTGAGCCCGAATTCCAAATCATTTTTCTGTTTGATGGGAATGGCAAAATGCTGGTTCAATTAGAAATGAAACTGAGGTGAAAAAGTGTCATGATTTTTTTCCCCCGTAGAGTATAAAATGCAGAAGGAGAAAGGAGGAGGGAAAATGTGCCTGCTATGCCACTGTGTTGTGGCAATGACAAAACAAAATCCCCAAATTTCCCTTCCTACAAGCACCCTATTCTGAGTTCCTCATTTAATTCTACTCAACTAGTTTGAAGGGAAATTTTCACTTAGCATTGGTGGTTACCTGAAAATGTCCTTGAAATTCATGATGCCACACATCTTATTTTAAAAGAAAGACTGGTTCTGAATATAAAGACATTTTTAGAAGACATTTTTTCAAAGAAGAAACGAGTCGACACTGATGTTCTCACCATAGTAGTTACGACACACCTACTCATACCTTTGAAATTGTGGAACGTGCAATATGCTATCCATTTTTGCCATCAATACCAATGCAATTCAAATGGGAAGAAGGAGGAGGATGTGCTCTTGTAGAGGAGCTATTGTCTGAAAAAAATGCCTACTTTGAAAATATTCAGCAAAAGTTCATGCAATGGAAAATTTTGAGGTAGCATTTGTGCACAGCTATAGGTCTCACTATTAAGCTGAGATTCTGGACTGACCAAGAAGTCAAGTGCCTTCTCCTAAGTCTGCTGTGCAGTAATTCCAGTATCACTGCATTAATTAGTTTTAAATGGAATTGGTTTGCATATTTAGTTGCCACAATCTTCAGTACTTGAATGATGAATATTTGTATCATAAATATGTATGTAAATTTAAACCTGGAAAGACAGTCAGTACTGATACTAGGAGCATGGCCCATTGATTGATGAGGCAGTAGAAGTACACATTTGAAAATCCCAAATCAACCAGTTAATAAATATTCCTTTCTATGGATACTCCTTTGTCATATAATGCCATTGTGCATTATAAGGTAATAATAATTAGCTACCCAATACATAATAATAATATAAACAATTCCTTCAAACGATCGAGGGAAAAGTAGATAAAAATTAAACCTGGCAATGGTATGCAATTGGAACATTTAAAAAAGAAAAAAAACTGAAGGCTTGATTTTGGCTATGAAAGAATAACTAATCAAGGCCAGAACTGAAAAATCATCAAACGTTTTAAGCGCAGATTGTGCAAAGAAGTAGAAAAAACAATAGATCGTGTGCAGGAAGATCACACCAATTGATTATAAGTAATGACATAACACAATCATTTAAATGATTCACCAGAACATCTGAAAAATTATCATGTACCAGTAATGAAAAATTGGGGGGAAAAGTTGAAAATGTAGTTGAAGATAAGCAGGTTAAAATATTGTGGGATTTCTGAATATAGACTCATAACACCACCAGATATAACTGTGTTTGAAAAGAAGAAAGGGTGGATAATTCACATAGCAATACCAGGAGATAATACAATAGAAGACAAAGAATTAACGTTGACAAACTATCAAGATCTGAAAATTAAAATTGAAAGATTATGGCATAAACTACTCATGGTGATCCCAGTGATTATTGACACATTGAGTGCCACATCAAAATATAGAAGTACTGGGCTGTATTCTTCTTTTCCCCAGTTGGATGTATTCCTTAGGTGTTTCTGTTGAAATTCCCAGATTTACTTTAGATTTTGCCAGTCATGTTTGATAATCTGTTGGGCATTAGGAGCAACTGTCTCAGATGTACTTAGCTACTGTTAAACAATTTATTTCACTTAATATCATGTCCAATTATCATAGATGAATGCACGCTCCCTTCCCATGTGAATTTCAGTTTCAGGCATATTTAAGTTTCTCTTATGAGATGAAGAAATTCAGTCCCAAACTCTAGAATCTGGAGAGTCCATCCCAAAATAGCTAAACTGTTCACAGAATAATCGCTTGGTATGACATATGTATTTAAAAGAAGAAGAAAATGAGTTTTAGTTAAAATTGACTTTGACAGTTCTTTCTTTTTATGACTGCTTGGAATTTATTTTGCTTACAGTATGTGTTGTTTCAAAATGTGCATTAGATCATATTCATAAAGAGAAGAACTACTTGCATTAGTCCATAAGCTCCATTATCTTGATTGAATATATTTGTCTACGTCTGACTTAATATTCAAACCTTACATTGTAGGTTAATGAGTTTTAAAAAAAATATGTTTTGGGTGTTCAATAAAGCAACAACAACAAGAAAAATCATTGTGTCAGCATTCATTTCCAAAGCAGAAAATGTAATTAAACACAGAGATGCACTTTTTATATTCTGAAATCAATTAGAAGCTTATACCCCATGTTCTGTTTGGTAGATTCCTTTGCATACAATTCCTCCTACACAGGACACAGGAAAACTAAACTCCTTTTCTTTTTTGGTCTGCCTTCTGTCCCTTAACCAGAGTCTATTTTCACAAGATCTGCCCAGTTCCTATCTATTCTCATCCTACCTACTTGTACCACTTTATGATATGGGTTTACAAACTGTCCGCTATGACTCTGGCACACTGTATTGCTGCAAACAATATAAGCAATATAAAAAAGAACATCAAGCAAAACAACTTTGTTATGACATTATACTCTCTTGTCTCATGTAACTTCTTTCTTATTCCTTTCTTTTGTTTTTTTTTTTATTCATTCCTTCCCTTTCTTCCTGTTTATGATGCATGGATTTTACTGTGTTTCAGAACTAAGGTCCACTTCAATATTTTACTTAATTCTAATCAAGAGTTCTTCAGCTATGAGTTTTCAAATCCCATAATGCCTGTTGCTTGGCCATATTTGCTAAGAATTATGTACATTTATATATTTCTAAGTCTGACATTTGGGGAAGGCTAGTTTAATGTCTCAATAAAAAAAATGTCTAAGGGAATTTCCTGGGAAAAAATCATCTTATTTGAATCCCTACAAAACTAAAGCATTAGCAGTTGCAAAGAAAGGGACATTATCACAAGATCTGCTATTTTTCCCCCAGATATAAAAAACACAAATCTTCTCTAAATATAAGAAAAGTTGCCTCGACCTACATACTGTAGATAGCTGCTTGAATTTTTACTCAGTTATACTACAGTTGCCATTAAATATATTTTATTCATGCTCTTGAGGTGACCTGAAAGTTGAGAAAATTCTCCAAGCCATTTGCACTAATTTAACATATTATATTTGGTCCTCACCAGTGTATTGATACCCAGGGGACATTTATTAAGTGATCATGGATGACAAAGCTTCTGTGATTTAAGCTCAGGGACTGAACTCAAGCAATATATTAAGATGGAAGAAAGATCTTGAGGTCCTTTTTTCCCCTTTGGTTTAAACAGGTGACTTGCAAAATACTTAAATACCTCATTAAAAACTCAAGTTCACACTCTCTTGGCATTATTCATATCCTTGAGCCTAAAAGCAAACATGCAGCTTCAGGCATCAATCAGGCAGAAATAAGGAAACACATCCTAATGAGTTGACCTTTTCCATGTATGGCCTATATAATGGATTTTATCTTCCTCTAATAACACAGAAGCAGGAGCAAGTGTAAAGCATAATTCTGACATTACAATTTACAACCTCAGAACTTAGCCAGAACATCTCCAGGGGGCAATTCATTTATCTGGCTTTCTTGAATGGCTAGATCACAAAATATCTGAAGACTTGATCATTTTCTTGCTTTACCTGATAAACTTGGAAATATTAACATCTCCCAATGCTAGGGTTTTCTAAAAGGAGGTCAACATTGGAGATGTAATAGATGGATATTACAATAGAGTTGGTTAGAAGATGTGTGACTGTGCAAATATTTTAAATCAATCTATAAAATATTAGAGACATTTTAGGGCAGGTATCTGTGAGGAATATGTGGCTTTTCATTCTTGTTTTCATAGTCAGTTTCTGGCAACTTATTTCAGTGTTTCATATATTTTAAAAACCCTTCTACAAACCTCTCTGAATGATGTTACCATGTCATTCACTGCCATATTAGAATATTGGAAATAACCATTATTGTAATGGCTACTGTAATATTCTCCTCCAAATAAAGGTGGCCCTGCCCTGTAGGAACTACTTGTTTATTTCTAGGGTTTTTTTCTGAACCAATTTTCACTCAACTTTAGTCTTTTCTGATCCAATAATGAGAAGTTTTAGGTAATTGTTGCAATAAGATTTCTTCCAAATGCAACTTCAGTCTTCCTGAGATGTATTAG
>NW_015387821.1:231334-233199 GCF_001527695.2 Protobothrops mucrosquamatus | reverse complement strand
TAGTTTCAGTAACTTTTAAGCAACATATATTTTGTTTCCTATTTTAACCAGTGATGGGAGATTTCAGTCAACAAGGCTGAGAGTTATGAGTAGACCTTGGAGCTGATTGGAAATTGAATGGAGACCAAGAATTCCTAGCTCCATAAGTCAGATTGAGAAGTTGCATTTTCCTACAGCTCTAGTTGAGGCAAAAGTCATTTATACTTGATTGCTCATTACTGCTTTATCCCATGCCCTTCCTCCTGCCTATGATCTGACAAATGGGCTATTTTTATCCATAGTATTAGTGCTCTTTCAGCTAAAATAACATTCAGAAACAGCCTGGTTTATGGGTAACAGGAATAAAACATCTCCTTGTCTGCAACCTATCAATTAGCACTCTATATAGTTAGTTTAGTTCAGAGAAAAATGCTATTGAAACACAATATTTGCAGCAAAATGGTAAGAAATCTCTACTTATGCAGCTCCAGAGATGATTCAATAAGCTTGCTATAGTCTGAGAGGGTAAATAGGTTGGTGCCAATCTTTTACTTTGCTTTGTCCATCCACAAGGGCACCAGATCCACACCAACTGCTCTGTCAAATGATTTCTGAAGAAAACTGTGGGTTCTTCTGTTTCATTAATGCCTGACCTTAGCAGGTCCAACACATGTTTTGTGCCTTGTGGTCCACAACTGCCAACTAGGCAAAGAAAACCTCCACTCCCCCCAAAAGAGTACTGGCAAATAATCATTCCTTTAGAAATGGAAACAAGGCCTCCTTGGGGTTACCTTTGTGATTTTATTTTCCTACAGTGCATGATGGAGTGTATCCAGGATGTTGCTTTTCTATTATGCTTCCATTTGTCCCTCTTCAGTCTCTCGAGTCTAGAGGGTTTTTGCTTTCTTATTGGGAAGAAAGGCATCTTGGCGTGAGTTCCTTGTGAGATCTTCTGGGACTGGGATTGAAATATGGCAAACGGAGGAGGTTATAGACCATGAAAGAGACCATTAAATAATTGCAGGATACTCATACTTTCTCCTCAGCCATCTCATAACTAAGATAAATGAAAAAAAAATATTTCCCAATAGTGAGAATGTCAGTATTTCTTTTTTTTAAAAAAAAAACCAAAAAAAAAAACCTCTTTTCTTGTCCAGCAAACAAGATTTTGGGGGAATGACTCAAAGTAAAGTACAGCTGTGTTTGTCAATCTAAACCCCCTCAAATAAGAATATACTAGCATCAGTTTTTTTATTTGTCACTGCCTTTAGTTCTACCTGCTTTTGCCCATAAATGCTAACTAAAGATATTCTGAGACTCTCTCTCTCTCTCTCTCTCTCTCTCTCTCTCTCTCTCTCTCTCTCTCTCTCTCTCTCTCTCTCACACACACACACACACACACACACACACACACAATTGAGATCTTAGAATTTATTGGAGTATGCTATCTTACTAACTGTTTTCTTAGGATATGATAGCAGCACAAGTAAAAAAAAAAAGATACTTCTTCTATTAAAATGTTTATGGTAGTCTCCCTGATGAAGTTTTTGAAGTTTGAAGTTTATTGTATTTATATCCCGCCCTTCTCCTGGTGGACTCAGGGCGGCTTACAGCCAGTTAAAAAACAGAACAATTGGTACAAATATACAAAATTTAAAATAAATTAAAAGATATATTTAAATAGGCTTTTTTCTTATTTTAAAAGTTGATTAAAATCCAATTTAAAATATCCCTAGGCCAGTCCTGCCAGCTGAAACAGCCATGTCTTGAGGGCGCGGCGGAAGGAGGGGAGATCCGGAATCACCCGGATCTCTGGGGGCAGCTCGTTCCAGAGGGTGGGAGCTCCAACAGAGAAGGCTCTCCCCCTGGGGGTCGCCAACCGGCAC
>NW_015387821.1:224645-230010 GCF_001527695.2 Protobothrops mucrosquamatus | reverse complement strand
TAGTTTCAGTAACTTTTAAGCAACATATATTTTGTTTCCTATTTTAACCAGTGATGGGAGATTTCAGTCAACAAGGCTGAGAGTTATGAGTAGACCTTGGAGCTGATTGGAAATTGAATGGAGACCAAGAATTCCTAGCTCCATAAGTCAGATTGAGAAGTTGCATTTTCCTACAGCTCTAGTTGAGGCAAAAGTCATTACTGCTTTATCCCATGCCCTTCCTCCTGCCTATGATCTGACAAATGGGCTATTTTTATCCATAGTATTAGTGCTCTTTCAGCTAAAATAACATTCAGAAACAGCCTGGTTTATGGGTAACAGGAATAAAACATCTCCTTGTCTGCAACCTATCAATTAGCACTCTATATAGTTAGTTTAGTTCAGAGAAAAATGCTATTGAAACACAATATTTGCAGCAAAATGGTAAGAAATCTCTACTTATGCAGCTCCAGAGATGATTCAATAAGCTTGCTATAGTCTGAGAGGGTAAATAGGTTGGTGCCAATCTTTTACTTTGCTTTGTCCATCCACAAGGGCACCAGATCCACACCAACTGCTCTTTCAAATGATTTCTGAAGAAAACTGTGGGTTCTTCTGTTTCATTAATGCCTGACCTTAGCAGGTCCAACACATGTTTTGTGCCTTGTGGTCCACAACTGCCAACTAGGCAAAGAAAACCTCCACTCCCCCAAAAAGAGTACTGGCAAATAATCATTCCTTTAGAAATGGAAACAAGGCCTCCTTGGGGTTACCTTTGTGATTTTATTTTCCTACAGTGCATGATGGAGTGTATCCAGGATGTTGCTTTTCTATTATGCTTCCATTTGTCCCTCTTCAGTCTCTCGAGTCTAGAGGGTTTTTGCTTTCTTATTGGGAAGAAAGGCATCTTGGCGTGAGTTCCTTGTGAGATCTTCTGGGACTGGGATTGAAATATGGCAAACCGAGGAGGTTATAGACCATGAAAGAGACCATTAAATAATTGCAGGATACTCATACTTTCTCCTCAGCTATCTCATAACTAAGATAAATGAAAAAAAAATATTTCCCAATAGTGAGAATGTCAGTATTTCTTTTTTTTAAAAAAAACAAAACAAAACTCTTTTCTTGTCCAGCAAACAAGATTTTGGAGGAATGACTCAAAGTAAAGTACAGCTGTGTTTGTCAATCTAAACCCCCTCAAATAAGAATATACTAGCATCAGTTTTTTTTATTTGCCACTGCCTTTAGTTCTACCTGCTTTTGCCCATAAATGCTAACTAAAGATATTCTGAGACACTCTCTCTCTCTCTCTCTCTCTCTCTCTCTCACACACACACACACACACACACACACACACACAATTGAGATCTTAGAATTTATTGGAGTATGCTATCTTACTAACTGTTTTCTTAGGATATGATAGCAGCACAAGTTAAAAAAAAAGATACTTCTTCTATTAAAATGTTTATGGTAGTCTCCCTGATGACCACATTCACTGGGAATTTTGGGAATTATAATCCTAACATATCCAGAGGATGTATTCTTGATAGCTCATATACATTTGCACAAACTTCAAACATTTCTACTAACTAAAATTCCTCATTTCTCAGTTTGGGGAAAACTTCACTTCCTTTCCCCACCTCCAGTCTTAGACTTCTTTTGCAAAGTATGATTGACAAGCAACAAATGTTATGTTTATATCAGTTGTAGGTTAGACAAATACCAAATGTTAACAGCAGTTCCTATAATTTTAGTGAAAGTGCGCTAATAATAAATGGCATGCATATTATCTTTCTCTTAAGATGTCAGCTGAATTCTGAGGAGACTTCAGTAATTCCATTTTGTAGAAATGTGAAAAATCTATTTATTTTTTTATCATATTTTTACACTCTTCACTCACAGTTAAACCAGTCCGTTAAATATTGTGTAAGTTAGGTGAGATGAAAAAAGAAAGAAAGAAAAAGGTAGAAAGAAAGAAAGGTAGAAAGGTAGGAAGGTAGAAAGAAAGAAAGAAAGAAAGAAAGAAAGAAAGAAAGAAAGAAAGAAAGAAAGAAAGAAAGAAAGAAAGAAAGAAAGAAAGAAAGAAAGAAAGAGAAAGAAAGAAGGAAGGAAGGAAGGAAGGAAACTTGAAGAAATAGAGTAGGTTAATCATTTCAGCTTCAGATATGGATAACTTTTTTTCTCAAAGGTTTCCTAGAAGCAAACCCAAAAGTTCTCTTCTAGAACAATTAGATTCCATGGCAATATACGGGAGGTTTCATGAAGTTCCATTTGAAGAAAGACTATGTACTTGTATTGCACCAGCTGCTGAAGACATTGCATGTATCCTCTTTGATTAAAAATTGAATTCTGCAGATAGGACACTTTAAATTCTTACTTAAAAACTGAAAAAAAATAAAGAAATACTGGAGCACCCAGGAGAAACTGTCTTGTAGTTTTACAGGGAGTGAATCTGCATATCACTAGCAAGGCTGTACACTTTATATCAAAGGGCATTTGAAAGAAGGCAGACTATCTAGATAAGATTGGGGTTAACTGTAGGGGTGACTGCTTATTATGAATATTTTCTGTGCATTTACTTGTATTCTTGTATTGGTTTTATACTTTTGATATGGTCTTATCACTAAATCAATAATGTTTCTATTTTATTCCATTCAAATGCTCTCTCAATAAGAGCCATTGTGAGATTGTTTTACATTCCAAATCTTTACCAGCTAGTAGGCAATTAATTTGCTTTCTTTTCTGACCTTTTCCAACTATTAGTTCAGAATGATACTGAGCTGCTTTTCAGAAAAACCAAATCTGTTCTTCTGTGAAAAGGTCAAGATGTTTCTATTATAGTGCACAAATATGCTGTCAGGGCTTTGCTATCCTAAGAAGACTCTTTCTTAAGAAGATGAGAACATAGAAGCAGGCTTTGGTGACTGCATCACCTGTAATATCAAGAGTAGAAGATAAAAAATCAAGACTTTTAGGAAAGCAAGTCAAGTTGAAATGCATTCCTTTTGATGTGCCATTTGATGTGCCATTGATGTGCTTTTGAATTCATGTTCACATTTGCACCTCCATTAGCATTCTAGAGCAACTAATCATGTATTAATTTTTTGTTATGCTTGGAATTTTGTTTACTTTGCATTTGCAAGTGAAGAGAACTGATTTACATTTGCTGCACCAGGCAGATCAGAGGAGTTCATTTTTGGATGATGTTTAAATTACATTAGAAAAATAGTATTTATTTTAAGAAAAAAATGTGTAAGAAAATGCATATTTAAATATTTAAATGTGAACTTTTATTCACCTTTTTAAAAAAGACTACAGAAAAAAAAATAGGTCTATAAATTAATAGGAGTTTAGAGGTGGGTTTAGATCAATTCATTCATGCTTTCTAGCTGAATCAGGCTAAGAGACTGATTCTACATTCTTTCCTCACTCAGTATATTAAATATTTGAAGTTTGCAACAAACATTAATAACTCTTGTTAGTATCTTTTTGAGTCCTAAAAGCAATATTCCTGATATCAAAATCTGTCTTGCCCTGCTTGAATTTAGTTAAACTTGCTTTGTATGGAGGCTTATTCTCCAATTCTAGTATGCCAGTCTGATGCCATAGGTAAGGTATACAGCAGTGCTTTTTTTGTATAAAAAAAAAAAAAAAAAAGTGCCGGAACTCACACATGTCATACAACCCGCCTTGCCTACCCTACAAGGTTCCATCCCAAAAAGGTGCCGGAACTCCGTTCTGGGTGTTCTAAGACAAAAAAAGCCCTGGTATACAGTACTGTATATTTTCCAATATTGGGTTAGATTGATACACCTTAATAAATTGTAATAATTTTAATTTAAATTTTCTGGAATTATTCCTAATAGAAATGTCTGTGATTGCAGTTATTTTTTTATTTGTTTAGAACTTTTTGGATTTAATTTTAATTTTATTTATTTATATTTATTTCCAATATTTTAAAATTTCTTTGCATGATGTGATGAAATGTCTCTTTTATTCACCTGTTAAAAGGACTACAGAAGAAAAATAGATGGATAAATGAACAGTTCATGTGGATGTGGATTTAGCTGATGTGGATTTAGATTGATAGATTGATTCATTCATGTTTTCTAACTGAATCAGGTTGATAGACATTCTACATTCTTTCCTCACTCAGTATCAGTCAAATACAACAGATTTTTTTTAAAGAGCATTTTTAACTAGTGTCCTGACTATTTTGGATGCTTTGCAAGCACTTAGAAAAATACTACATTAGACTAATTCATTTTGGTCATGGTAAAGAATCATTAGTATAATAATCAAATATAGGTGGTCCTTAATTTACAACAGTAATAAGGGTCAATATAAGATTATACACAAATTAATTAAAGTTATATTAGAAGTTAGAAGTTAACAGGAAAAAAAACTAAATTGATTATTCTGTGTTTTTGCCTCTGTCGACTTACTTTATCTATCTAATATTGTAAACCCAAATGTCAATCTCTACCAGCTTCTGAATCCATCTATGTTCAGTTTTACAGAACTTCTTCACAGTACTTATTTCTGTAGCCATAATTAAACTCATCTGTAAAAATGAATAAAGGAAAATTTCTAACAAAGAATCATGGTCTATAAATGGTTTGTTTGTCTTTCAGGACATGTTCCCTGTGGATTTAAAAGTTAGAAATATGAGAACCATTGAGGATCATTTAAAAAGATCTAGTCCTTTTCAATTTTTGTGTTACATTAGAAGGATAATTTATTTAGTCTTCTAATAACTTACATGATGAAAGTATCAGCATCATGAGTAAATATTGTCATTTTCACTGCATTTCTGGTGTCTGGTAAAAGAATTTCTTTCATTTACTGTTAGTGAATTCCTCCTTAAAAGAGAGAGAGAGAGAGAATATTGATATGTTGTCTGATCTTCTATTGATTGGGGCTACTATTGCAATGAGATACTCCTCTGTATTTCCATCTTTGTTGTAATGATAGTCACACTTAATTAACACTTTACAAAGCAGACAGGTCTAAAAATAACTTGTACTAGCAGAAGATTGACATTTGTGACAAGTGTTATTGCACTTTCTTGATGTGCATTACCGAAGGTATTAGTTCATATGCACATTGGTCCCAAGACACTAAAACAAAATATCTAAAGATTTGACATTTATGAGTTTCCTATCACTCCTGTTACAATGTTGCAATCATGCCAGATGGAGAAATTTTATTAAAATAAATATAATCTTTACGCTGTGTTACGAAATTTAATTCTTTAAGAGAGATTGTTCAGATTAATAATATATATTCAGAAATTTAGGACTCTATTTTTTCTTATCTAAAGGATAAGTCAAATGTATATAACACTCTCCAAAGTCGCCAATGGGTGTTCTGTCTCTCTGTCTCT
>NW_015387821.1:203839-223483 GCF_001527695.2 Protobothrops mucrosquamatus | reverse complement strand
TGTGTGTGTGTGTGTGTGTGGTTGTTGTAAGCCATCCAGAGCCATTTAAGAGCCAGTCAGCCATATGTTAGATAAATAAAACAATAAATAGTAATCCAAACCTTTGTGCAATGTCATTAGGAATCATATCACATCACTTGCCCCTTCTCTCTCTCTCTCTCTCTCCCACCACCATTACCCAAACAGCCCTGAAAACTCGTGATTGTACATACATCAGCATCCTCTCATATAGTCAAATGATTTAAGAGATTATTCTGTAGTGGCACTGATGGTGCCAGCCAATAAGACAGGAAAGTCCAGAGATAGGCAAACTGAGACAGATCATTTAGAAGCAAAGAGAGTTGTTTTTTTTTGTTTTTTTTTACCTACAGCTAGAGACAGCAGCTGTCAGGGTGTCAAGGCTTGACTTGGGTTGAGACCAGGAATCCAAAAAAACAAATTATAAATATAGTGAAAAGATGAGATACACAGTGAGGTGGAATCCAAAGTTCTAAGCATAATTGTTCTGTCCTCGCTACAAATTACCTTGTGTGCAGCTTCACATGCAGCTAAACCCACTTGTCCTCCAATAAACCAGACTGTGTACATAGATCTGGATTCTTTATTAAAGGAACAGGCTAGGTGAAACTGGGAAAGATATAAATACATACAGTAAGATTTTGACTATGGTTTGTTCTCCAAGCTTGTTTTAATGTAATTTCTGAACATTCCATTTACTTTCAAACAAAGTAACATCAGTAAAACAGGATTTTCTTGTCCTATTCTTCTTAGCTTATAAATGTCTTGTGTGCCAATGTGGTCAGTTGGTCATGCAATTGGTTGTTTGTTTGGAGCTATATTTGAATTCTGAGCAACTGATTGGTTTGCTCGCTGATTGGCACTTCAAATGGTCTGGTTTCTTACATATTCATAAACTGGATCTAGATCAATATGCTTGTTAATGGCGTCTTTTGTGGAATACCAAGCCTCAATAAATTCACATCTGTGGCAGGTGTTGGCATGCCTAATATTTTTTGTTCCTTCCCAATCGAACTGAGTTTGTTGATCATCAATGTGGTTTGAGATCAAGGAATTTTGGTCATGCCATTTAACTGCTAGTTGATGTTCATGAACCCTTGTTTTCAATTGCCTTCCTGTTTGTCTCACATAGAACTGGCTACAATTGTTGCAATTGATTGTGTATAATATGTGGCTGTTGTCTTCCTTCTGTCTTCTAGTCTTTGACTTTAGATAGCTCTGAGTATAAATGTGGGTTTGTGAGCTATCATTATTCCTAGGGACTGCAGTATTCCAGCAGCCATTTTGGATGTTCCTTTTGATGTATGGCAAGACTTGTCGTGGTTGGCCGTGTATTTTGTCAAGGTTTGGATGATAAGCATCGTATTATAAAATTTTGGGGTTAGTCATTATGGAGGAAAACATCAAAAACATCTGCTTTTCAGTGTGTTTTGGTTCTTTTGAAACAGGTCTGGACGCAGCTCCTCTTAAATTATGAAATTTAGGGTTTGGTCTGTGTGCATGGATTTTTGGTACACACAGGTTGTTAATTCGCCATTATCTTGTCTCCTTATGTCACTATCTAGGAAGGGGAGTTGTTGCTCTTTCTCCACAGTCTTTTCTGGTGCTGACCAATCTGTCTAACTTGTCAAGTTCAGCCTTTTGTTATTGAATCTTTAAAGGCATGCCCCTGCTTGGGACTGGTGGCTGAGAGGCTATCAGGGGGTGCAGATAGGGAGTCCTGAGGACTTGTTGGATCAGCCCTAAGGAAAGTGGGGTTATTTGTTATGACACTGCTGGAATCACCCCCATCAGGACTCTCAGATCAAGATTCTGCTGGCTTTCTTTCATCTTCAACAGGAGACTTGTCCAGCAAGTCCACAACAGAGATGTACAAGAGTATTTTGACACTTGAAATACCTATTTTGAATCAGACATGTATTTTTCCAGGTTCCTGTATCTGTTTTCAAGCTGGGGGGAAAAAGTAAACCAAAGTTTCTGTGTTTGTGTGTGCACACAGAGGTGATAAGGGGCCTTTTTGAAACACCAGCATAACTGAAAGAAGAATGTCCACTTAAACTGTGTCCCTTTCTCTTTCCTGTAAATCATTTGTAATTAATTAGCATCTATTTTTTTTTTAACTGTGCAAATAATTGTAACTACAATACCCCATGCATTTACCTTCTTGTTCTCTTTTATCCTTAGAGCAATATCTTCATATCTATTCTATTCTGGCTTTACTGGTAGTGTGTATATACTGTCTTTTGGCATCTGTTTTAGCATAGTAGGCATCATCAGCAGAGAGACTAAAATGGGTGGAAGAGGTCTTAACCAAATAGCTTTACAACAAATTAGTTAAAATGTGCTAGAAGTGATTGCAGGAATAAAGGACAAAAGTTAGTTTTTGACAAATAAATTTAAAGGACAGCTTTATAAAATGAAGGGCTGTTCTTTATAATAATAAAGGATGTATGGTCACTGAAGTCATATTTCATTGGTCACAAGTGAAATAGTGTATTTGTTTGTTTGTTTATTTATTTATTCATGATATACTTTTTATTTTAATAACTGTGTATATTTTAATAATCTATATTTTATAGGTGTATCTCTTGAAAATATCAGCACTGCTTCACATACAACCTGGAGTACTTCTTTTCCAAAGATTGCTTCAACTGCCGTATACATTTTGTTACATTATGAGAGATAGAAGAAAGACTTACAGGTGATATTATGCATTTGCATTTATGTTTTTCCTATGATAGGTTATTAGGAAATAATGCAGAATTATTTTTTCCCCTAACTCATGCTTCAGAATGGAAAACAATTCTGAAAGCATTAACCCAATTAAAGCACATAATACTTTACTACTACAGGTAGTCCTTCCTTAGTGACTACCTCATTTATTGTTTGCAGTCACAATTATGATGAAAAAAATAACTTTGCAATGAGTTCTCACATTCATGGTCTTCATAGATCAGTAAAGGAAAGATTGTAAAACTGACATGTTTCTCTTAGTGTCTGCTTCACATAATGATTGAATTGCTTGTCTCAATTGTGGCCACTAAATGAGAACTACCTCCACAAAACAGGAATGGTTTGTTTCTGAAGTCAAAAATATGAACCTGCAGAAAGCCAAATGTTTGTACCAGTGATATCTTTGAATTGCACTAAATAGAGACTAAAAAGCTTATGTGTTATATTGCAAATTTTAAATATGTAGCGTAAAGGATTGTAACTGAAAGAAGTGGAATTTTATACTATGGATAGATGAAAGGGGAGACACTAATTCAAATTCCAAATGATTGGCAAAGTGCTTTGTCTTTATATGGGTAGCATATGCTTTATTATATACTTTAAATAGACATGACCTTAAAGAATATTCTGAAATTCAGCAGATAGGAGAACCATACCTACCAATTATATACAAGTTTTTTCTAAGTCAGTGGCAGATGGGAAACAATTGTTATATTACTTGCTTCACAACATGCTAATAGACTGCCATATATCACATTTGCAGAATTAGAATATTATATAAATGATTAGTCATTTTCTATGAATTAGAGATCCGATCTGTGTGGTGATATGAGAGATCAATCATTCACAGGATGGAGAAATCAATCCTATAACCCAAAATGAAACAATAGACTACTGTGCCATGTTATTATAGATTGATTCTAAAATAAATACAATCAGGCTTGAATTTATGTATACCCCTAACACTTCCTGTATACAGCATAAAATGACAGCTTTCCTATGCCAGTAGTCCATGTTCAATATTAAACCACAGATAAAATTCTTGACTCCACTCAGACACAATCATCTGATTATCTAAACTCCGCTGAAGATGTTACCTATCCTGGTAACAAAACGTTCAGAAACCAGCCCACAAGCTCGGAGAACAAATCTTCACCCTCATCCTACACCCGAGTTACAGATATTTGCCACTATTGCAAATTTGAATATCTTCCTACAAGTTATATATAAATAAATGCTGTTTGCTATACCCGCTAGATATCAACAAAAATTACACACAGAGAAAATTGGAAATACACATTTATATGTAAAACTCCAAGAAATGTGTCATTATTCTCTTTCTCGCTCTCTAATCTGGATGCTAGGAGTGTCTTCACATTTAGAACCAGAAAATTATTAATATATTTTAATTATTTATAAATATATTTCTGAAGCACCTTCAGCTAAAGCATGGTGTCAGAAGGGGAGTCTCAAATTAAATAATTTAAAAAGCTAACAAACAATAAATCATCAAAATACTGAAATTAAAAATATATTTAGAAACAGTGAGTAGTATGACTATATTTAAAGCTGCTAAAATACCAAGCAAAAAAACAGAAGATTTTTCCATCTACAATTAATCTTTGTAGGGAGAAAGTTGCACAATTGAATTCTACTACTCAGAAGGCCTGTCTTATTTCTCTTCATGGCAGATCATATAGAAGGGCCTTAATTCTTAAACTACATGAAGGTTCATAAAATAGTGTATCTGAAAAACACATAGAGCTTGGTAAGTAAGGACCAGCATACAGAACTGTAGCCCAGAATAATCATTTCAACTGATGCCCACTGCAACACACAGTGTCTGTTGCAGTGACTCAAGAGTCAAGTAAACCAATGCATCATCATAAGACTAGGCTATTAATCTTATTCCACCCAACATAAAATAGACTCAGAGATTCCTTATCAGGTAAAATATATGAGGAATTTCAATGAAAGTCAAAAGAATTTAAATGAAATGATCTATGCTTTAGAAAATGAATTCACTTTATGAATTGGCCATAAATTCACATAGAAGATGTGACCAATAAATTGCTTTCTGAATTCACTGTTAGTGGAGTTGGAAGACAAATATAATAAAAATGTCTCATATTGCAATTCTTGAATTTTTCATTCCAGCACATTTGTCTCCCTTAATGATATTGTGTCTTTGTGTGTGTGTGTGTGTGTGTGTGTGTGTGTGAGAGAGAGAGAGAGAGAGAGACAGAGAGAGAGACAGAGAGAGACAGAGAGACAGAGAGAGAGAGACAGAGAGACAGAGAGACAAAGAGAAAGAATGCATTTGTCCACAAACTGGACTATTTTGCACAGCTTTTGAAGAGAGATCAAAATACAAAAAATAGAATATTCTAAATAATTTTAATAACTGCAAATCCATCAGTGTGGTTTTATATTGATTTCCAAACTTTTGAACTTTTTGCCAGTGAAAGAATACTTTCAAATGAAGCATAATGATATCCAATGAGTTTATTTTTCACAGCTTTAAAATAAAAACCAGATTTTCCCAAAACAAAAAAAATAACAATAATAAAAGAAAAAACACAAACAATTTTTCCATATTGTCTGAAGATGGAGAAAAACTACCTACAATACAATCTTGACTTGGAATGAAACAGAATGGAACGGAACAGAACAGAATAGAATAGAAATGTTCCTTGGTATAAAAAAAAATAGAAAAAAAATTATTCCTCATCCCTCTTTTAGATCAAGACTCTTTAAGCATTTTGGAAATGTAGGAGAGAGAAAGACCGAGCCAAGGGGAGGAGTCAAACAGGGAATAGCCTAGAATTTCTATGTGGGCAGAAAAATGTGATGTCTAACCCCCCTCCCTTTGAATGTCATTCTCTAGTCTCATCCATGTGCAAATCATTAATCTGAGAAGATTTCTGTGAATAGGCTTGAACAATGTATCAGCTAACTGAATTCTTCACATGGACCTTGTTCTCACTTGACAAAGGAAATCAAAGTTGATAAAGTTGTCTTGATTGTTTTCTGTTTCATTCAGAGCCATGTTGTAACCTATTGCACATCACATCATGACCAATGGATAACAATAAGATAATTACAAATACGGTACATATTTATTTATTTATTTATTTATTTATTTCCATTAACTTATATGCCGCCCTTCTCCCCACGGGACTCAGGGCGGCTCACAGCATGTTAAAACAACACAAAACATTTCCCCTATAAAAGCCAATTAAAAACCAAATATTTATAGCTGTGTCTTATTAAAATCATGCATATTTACTCTGCAGCTTACAAATAACATGATGTTACTTTTTCATGACATTAATTCCTCCTAATTAAGTCCTCATTCCACTATGGCAGAGTCATCTTTAGTTTGCCATTGCAAAATCCAACATAATCCTATTTTTTGGAGAAAAAGGTAGTCAACCAGATGCCCTCCAGATGCAGTAAATGCGACTGCACAAGGCTGAATTAGCCATGCTGTCTATAGCAGGTTGGTGTATTCATTTTGTATTAATTATTAATATATTATCATTGGCAGGCTAAAGAACTCTGGACTGCAAGTCTGTTGTGGAATATTTTGTTTACTATGATTAGTAAATTCAGAATGGGCATGGCACAATGTAGAACATAATCTTTTTCTAACCTTTGCTTCCTGTTATTTCTGAAAGCAGTCACCACAAAACATTGACTCATAAAATATTGGCTAGAAAATTTGCTATAAAATGAAAGACAAGACACATACATACATATTTACATAAACACGCAGATATACATGCAATTAGACTTGTAAAGTAAATACAATGATACTTTACTCCATTCATGATCATTTCATTTTTTTTTCTTCTGAAAGAAAGCAATTTTAGCAATTTTAGATAACTACACTAATTCACTGCTAAATTTTATAAAGGTGATTCAACCTTTTGGTCACTATTCTGAATATAAGATTGATTCGATAAATCTTTAATCCCTGAAGTTACAATAGTATAATGTAAAGATTTAGGTTTTGTAATTGCCACAGATTATATTAAGCATCTGGTAATTTAGGTTGCTAAAAATATTTCTAAATATCTTAACAGTTTTAGAAAATGTTGTCTTAGACATTAATATATGGATGAAAATGCCATATATTAATGTGGTAGTTTCAATTAATGTTGTTAGAATGAATATCACTCCAAGATGTATCTATGTATTAAGAAACTCTGCAGTGTTAATCCCAAATAAATATTTTGTTTGCATAGACACATTATTGAGGAAATTTACCAGATGTGCAAAAATATCATTGGGTTTATGTTTTAATAACTGCATCTTATATGTATTTCCATTAAGGTCCTTGCAAGTGCTAGTCTCTCTCTGTATAGTGGATAGACTAGTTTGTTTCTGGGTTTACAAACAACCAGATAAGTTGGGTTGATAGTCATTGACTGGATGTTGAGGCTCATGAATATTTAAATTCATGGAGAAAAACTATTCTAAAAATAGTGAACAAAAAATTCTGTTGGAAGTTGAGGTGGAATACAGAATACATACTCTACATCAATAACTTTGTAACAACTATTTTATTTTTTTTTCTTAATTTCAAGTGGAAATTTGCCTCCAGTGGTGAAATAATTAAATATATTTTAACATGTCAAGATTGACTGTGATTTTGGTTACAACTGAGAAATCCAAGAATGAGTGCCTGCAATTAAACTGATGGATTTTTTAAAAACTTGAATTTGTTTCAGTGGTTTTAAAATTAAAATGGATTCATCACTCCGGTCACTCTAAAGGATATATTCAAAAGAATATATGTCAGATTTATTTCTGCTGCTTTTGTAAAAAAAAACTAGATACCATTAACTCATATGATTATGTCTTATGAATCACTGAGATCCTTCTAGAATAATATTATAATATAATTAATTTATGGGGATTTTTTTTTTAGTATTAAGACATGTTGACATTATGTTAAACTGTGTTCCAAAGCCTTGAAATTTAACTATTTTTGAGGAGTTATGATTGTACCAGACCTGGGGCATTACTAAGAGAATTGCAAATTTGGAAAAAATAGTATTCCCGTATTGAGGATCGGATTCAAGAGATGTATGATTTCTCCATTTTTGAAGAAGCAATTTTATCTACTAATCAAAAAAATGGCTCAGTGTACTTTTATATGATAGATTTTATTATATTTTCTAATGTTGGACAGTCATTCATCATTTCCCCTATGGTAGATGTAGAAATGTTTCTGACATTTGATTAATATGTGACATATTGATAGTTTCTCCCTTTTCTATTCTTTAATTTTTTATACTTTTTGGCATATTTCTTTCCTGGGTTTTTAGTTTAGTTTTCTCTTAATCTCTTTTATCATCATTTTCCTACCAGTAGTAGCATGAACATCATTACCTAGGGCTCCATTTCCCTGTTATTCTTGCTGTAGGATTTTTTTTTCCTACTTCTTATTGGAAAACTCTTTTAGTTCAAACATACAATTAGGTCGCATTAGATGCACTGCATGCTTGTGATCTTCCCATAGTTTTGTATTAATGTATTAATGTTCAAGTACTGGGAAACCATTTCAAAATCATTATCTTTTTTTCCTGTAAACATCTTGTCGATCTGAGGTATATTTTGGACTATTATCTTGGTATAAACTCTTTTCAACTTTAATATCTTAACAGGCTATGCTGATATTTATCTGCATCTGGATTGTTTTTTTCCGCCCATAGAAGTTTTTCTTTGGAACTGGCAAAAAAGAATAATACAACTACCTACATGCTTAGGAGTAAGCAAGGAGTTTTACCCTTTTCCTCCAGATGAATTTTGTGTGATTGTAGCTGAACAATCAGCCTGTTTGTTTTGATCCAAATCACTTAGGATGAGCTTGGAGAAAAGATTTCCTTCTGACTTTCCCATTGAGATCATTGTGATATAAACAACCCTCTACTGTAAACCTGTGGGCAATTACTTCACTATCAGTTAAATTTTTCAGCATAATGTTTGCAGTGATGTAGATCAGAAATTCTCTGATCTAATCAATTTTCAAGCAATTCTATCAAAACTGCCTCTTGATCTCCCAGGTTTTGCCTTGACTTCACCATTTTAATGTAATTTCTACTTCTGCACAATGTTTCTCACAACATTTAAACAGGAGCAGAGTTCCCCTCATATGTAATAGTGAATATTCTTCTTTTTCAGATGTTCAGAGAGCTGCTTAGAGGAATACATGGTTGCCGAAAATAGGCAGATCATAGTCTGAAAGGTTCAAAAGGCTAGAATATTTATTCACCAGTGGAATTGTCTTCTCTTGGTTAATTGTAGACCTAATGAGTCAATCATCCTTGGTGCCTATTAACAATTTTTTATTAAAAGGAGTGAGGGAAGAAGAATAAAAAGCAGTTGTGACTTATTGAGCATATTGTGACAAAAATCGTTTGATTGGAGTGCCAAATTTTAGCATGAAAGTATGTCTTATGGACATTTTCTATTTCCATTCTACCACTAGGAATTGGAACCATAACCAATCTATTCAATCCTAATAATGTAGTCGTTACATGTTGTCTCATTTTAAAGCATATTAATAATAGTGCTATGATAATATCCATATTTTACAGCATTTCCCCAATCTGTTAGGGAGCCTTCAGCTCCTTTCACCCTCAACTATAATGCCACACGAAGGGCATCAAATTAAGAAAGATTGGTACATTATGGGAACTTGTCTACAAAAATCCAGACAAATATCAGATGAGAGTAAAGAATTAGTGTTTTCTGAATTTCTTTAGAGCCACCTGGTGGATGTGCTAGATTTTTGCAGTCTGGATCTGGTCTGTGAGTCAAACTGATTGACATTGCACATTCTTGCCTTAAAGTATCTCAAGCTCATATTCTTTGGTGTTGAAAAGGTAAATCCAACATTTTAATTAGGACCTGCAGTTACAAGCTGCTGTACAATTGATGTTATAAGTTCTATTCAGACAAATGTTCCAGATAGCATTCTAGCAGCGCCATTTAAATGCAAACATATTCAATTGCAGAGATGCTTGGTGATTATTCTTCATTTGAAATGAGTGACAAAAGATAAAGGAGTGAAAATCTCCTAAGAAATATGAAACGCCTCTGAAAGGCCCTCAAGGCCGGTTCTGTTTTGGTAATAAAATTTTGATAAAGAGAGTTCCACTTTCTTATTTTCTAGCAAAATCATATTTTTTTTGCTAGAAAATAAGCCTATAACTTTTTTTTTTTTTTACAAATTGGAATGCAGTAATACAGTGCTAAATATGCAGGAAAATTAGCCCACGATTAGGGAATGAATTGTGAACATAGGGGTATTTTCACATTACAGGTATTTTTCCCCCCTCAAAACCATCAATTGCTCAGATGTAGCATTTTTTCAAAGCTGTACTATTTCCCTGAGATCTGCATCCATTCTTCCCATTCTTTATTTCTCTGGTGACATCGCATTGTATAACAAGCAGACTTATAGAAAAATAATACTGCTTCCAAGGCCAGAAGACAAGAAGGTAGAAACATTCACTTCTATTGCTGAAATGACTTCTGAGGTAATGCTGTGAGAGATAATGAATTGAGGGGGATATGGTGGCACAGTGGCTTAATGATGCTGAAACTGCTGGCCAGAAATGGTCTGTTCTTCAGCGGTTTGAGCTTGGCTCTGTGAGACACAGTGAGCTCCTGCTGCCTGCTACCCAGCAGTTCAAAAGCATGCAATACTGAGAATAGATAATGGGTACCATTTTGGTGGGGAAAACCTAGTTGCTTTTGTGTGTGCTGAGAGCAGAAGCTGGTGCTACACCTGGGTGGATGTGAGGCAACAAAACACAAGGTGGGGTGAGACTAGCAGAAGAGCCCAGAAGAGTCAGCAACCCCGAGGCCACTAGTCAGCTGGTAGTTTGCCCCTGAATGGTGCACCAAGAATAGTTATGCAAGCACCAAACAGAACTGAGCTATCACAATTTAGGCTATCAGGACTTCACTGTGCCTTGCATTTGTAGTTTTCCCTGACATTATATGTTACACGTGAAATTAATAAATAAATAAACATGTACTGACACTTTTTGTGAGTGGGCAACAACATAAAGATAATAAACAAATAAACAAACATTTCCCTAGCCATTTTTTCCAGCTTCTTCAGGCAGGTCTGAAAATGAGCTTGGCAATAGATGTTCTTATGTGCTACCTAGGTTCGGAGATGCAAAATGCCCCAACAACTGCTCATAGCTGTGTGATCTGACTAGTGAAATATGAAATAGATGCATGGTCTCATAGCATCCTCTGAAAGTAATTTGATCAGTAAGTGCAGCAGGGAAAATCTACACTCTATAATATACTTGTGTTATCTTTAAGTTCTACCCAGTCTGAGAAATTGAAATTGATTCTTGAGTTTGAGGAGTGGTAAATGAAGGAAGAAGTAGGACAATGTAAAAATTACACAACATAAATGACTATAGAACATGCATACTGTGAAAGAAAAGGAGGAAGGAAAGGTTTAGAAAAAATATAGTTGGAAAGAAAATAATGGATCAGATAAGAATAGCAGATGAGGATTATACATTAATTAATGAAGTAAATAAATTGGTCACACTTTATGAGACACTAGAAAACTGTGTGATGTGATTTACTGACAATGAATGTGCACTGCATATTTCTGTTTCTTCCTACCCACTGTGACTGAGATTGGTGAAACATCACAAGAATGATTCTGATTTGGGGCTAAACCTATCAAGTTATTTTTCTCAAGCTAGTGAGAATTTTTTTTTCATTTCCCCCTTCTTTTTAGCAAGTGACTCCCAAGTGAATTTTGATTCAATATCTTTGTTTGCTTTTTTAATCTAGTTGGTTCTCCCACCTTTTTCCCCCCAGAAAGCTCAGCCAAACTACAGTGGCAATAAAATAATATGGAAATGCTAGTTTTGCTAAGAAAATAGTATTTTTATTTATCTACATGGTCCAGATAAGACTTTTCTTACTTTCTTACTGAAAGAGCATCACATCGAAGAAACTTCTTTAATATCTATGGATATTTTAAAAGAATTCAGAATCTTAAACTATGTTTAAATGTGGATAAGGATGTCAATAAATATTATCAGAGTTTTACTTCATCCCTTAAACAAAACTGAATTAAGTGAATGGAGTAATCAGGTCCTACTGAAAGAAGGCAAAACATGTCAAGGAGGAAAACACTTTGAAATATGACATAATATATTTTAGAGTCCATTTCTAAATGATAAGTGGCAGCAGAACAAGTAATTAGATTTATGTAATGCTTTCTTTAAATTCTCCAGGAGCTTTGTATGCATTATGTCTGTAATACAGGTTGATATTATTAACCACATATTAAGAGCTGGGAATAGAGGCTTAATGATGTCTTTAAGGCAATTCGCTAGACTAATGATTTTTAAAAGTAATTTGAGACAGGAAATTACCATAACAATTATTTACACTGTCAACCATTATTTTCCTCCTCCTCCTCCTCCTCCTCCTCCTCCTCCTCCTCCTCCTCCTCCTCCTGTATTAAAAATGTCAGTTTTTAAAGTATTTCCCTTTGTTAGGAATATATATTCATTTACTGTATACCTCATACTGGTAGTTGTGGCAAACTGATAAATATTTAGATGTTATTTAGGGTGAAATGATAGAACTATGGACAATGACAAAAGAAAGAAGTCTAATAAAAAAAATTAAAAGAGCCATGGTGGTGCAGTGGTTAGAATGCAGCATTGCAGGCTAACTCTGCTGACTGCCTGCAGCTTGATTCTCACTGGGTCAACACTGACTCAGGCTTCCATCCATCCGAGGTTGGTAAAATTAGGATGCAGATTGTTGGGGGCAATATGCTGAGCAATAAACTCCTCAGAGAGAGCTGTGAAGCACTATATAAGTCTAAGTGCTATTGCTGAAACCCAAAAGGGTACTCAGATGAGTTTCCATATTATCTTACTTCTGTACCTGATTTTATCTTTAACCTTTGAGGTTTGGGCTCCCATCTGAAATCAGGCTCTGTCTGTTTGAAAGCATTTTGTCAGATGCTGTGATTACACGCTCAACTTTGAAAAAGAAACAGAACATATTCTATTATTTTTCAAGGAATATCATTTCAGATGGAGTTATTGAAGAATAGACTGCCCAGCCACATGAAATGTTTTCTAGCACTTATAAAAAGAAAATGGGCCAGGAAGAGGGTCAGTAGTAGTCTGATTTTTATAACAGGAGTGTTTTCTATATGAAAATACCATTTTATATGGAGGAAACATTCAAAGGTTTGGATACCCTTCTGGATCATGATGAATGACTTCTGATTCATTTTATCTCAGTAGTCGAACCAAGGCAGAACCTTTTCTCCTTAAGTCAGAAAGCAATCTTAACTATTAATTCAAAGGCTCTATTGACATTGGCTAGGAAATTGACAATGTTTTTCATGATGTGAAGTCTTAAACTTGTGACTGCATCTGAATCAGAATACACTCATTAAACAACTTATATCTGGAAAGAATTATATATTTGGGGTTTGTACAAAGATCTCTATTTCTTCTGAAGTCAAGCCAAAAAGGATTAAGTTACAAGTAGATTCTTCTTTATGATAGATTTGGTCAATTTGGAAGAGATTATTATACAATATGAGGTGATAGAACAAAACAGATAACATTTAACATAACCATTGTGGGCTAGTTTTATGAGGAACAACCAAGTTGTAAGTGTGATAAATGAATAAATAGATGTGAAGCCTAATAAACATTATTCTTTAAATGTATAATTCATAGCCGTCACTTACAGATTGATTAGGAGAATACACAATCAAAACATTTCCCCATTAATGTTTTTAGATCAGAAAATGTTGTGTAACAGAAATAGGTAAGACATTTCATAGAATGTTATATATCTAACAGTGCTAGGCATCATACTCATCTGTCAATCTTATCTCAGAAGAGAAAAAAACTGCAGGTAGCTCTGACCAAGGAGTTAGATGGAGTATAAGAAAGGGCACTAGAAACACAGAAGTTTTGACAGAAAGTAGGAGCAGTTTAATCATAAATTATAATCAATGATAATCTAAAAGGAAGGAATATATAATATAATACATTCATTGAACTACAGGTTCCTCATTCATGGTACAGAATCTGTAGCTAGATATTTTGCACATAATGTTCAAGATTTCTTTCACTCATTTTCCTAGACAATTTCTACAATGTAGAGACACTAGCTGAAATTAGAAATAAACTTGCAGTAATATTTATTGGCACTATTCCAACATCTTCAGAATAATTTCAATTAATCCTAGTTAATTTGATCCAGGAAATTTAAACTTGCATAAACTAGATTAAGCCAGTAGCAGTAAGACCAAATATGGTAAAGTAAATCTAAATTATTTTGCTTTTAACATAATCACTGCAGCCTGTTTCTGAACTGCTACTGAGTATCAACCAGTTCCAACAGATTTGCAACAGATGAAGAAAAAATAGGCTTATGAAGAAACAAAATACTCATTTTCTGTCAAAGTTGAAAAATGATTACTCAGACATTTCTAAAGAAGCATTCAGGCAATCCCTGTAGAATTATTAAATATGAAATGAGCTAAATTCAGCCATTCAAGCACAAAACAGAGATGTTTTTTAAACCTACTTTAATGCAAATCTTAATGTACGAAGTATACAAAAATATTTCCATAAATACTGGCAGTTTTTCTGTTTTGCAGAATGTGTAAGATATCAGCAAAGGGGTAATAAAGAAATAACACAAACTGTCCTACCAAAATTTCTCTATAGTTCAGTGTACTGTCTTCTAATCAGGAATCTAAATAATCCAGCACAATTTAAATAAATACAAAGTAATGCATTTGCTACTTTTTATATTTTCTTAAGCATAGAGAGAAAGAGATATGAATAGTGCTTGTATTTATGAACTACTATTACTAAATTTAAATTTAAAAAGCTATCAACAAGCATATTCAAACAGTGCAATCAGATGCAGCTAATATTGTAAGTGCAGGAGACATCACTTTGAATAGCTGACACAGTTCTGTCAATTTCAGTGTTTGAGTATAGCTTCTTTACATTCTACAAGTCTTCATCACCACCTCTTTTACAACTTTTCACACAAGTTTTGTTTAGAAGAAACAGGCTGGACAAGCAACTCAAGGTTTGTCCCTGATCAATTTGCTTAGAAAACAGCTTCCCTAACCTTCCTTTCCCTTCTCCCACCCAGCAAAAGCTGTGGAAACTGAATTCATTGTTAAACAAGCTGAAAAAACACATCCATCACAGCCAGAAGGACTGGTGGTCAATCTTGAAATATATTTAGTACACAGAAAGTTCAAAGTCAATAGGAAGTGGAATTACTCTTGTTGGTTTCAGTGATCATCCATGATCACTAGCTTAACTTCAACTATATCCACTTTGTTTTTCTTCAGGAAAACATGTTCAATCTGCAAACATTGAGCTCAGCTGCTTTATACCCAGTGTAACAGGAATTTCTTGGACAAAATTGGATATAAAGCTGCATACAAAATAACCTATCTTAAAGGGAAAGTCTGGATATAGAAATCCACACACCAGAACTTGTATCAATTTTTAGGCAGTTTTTATAATAATAATAAAAATGAATGCAGAAATGAATCATGGAAAGTAGAACATAGTTTCAGCTATCTTGTTATATTAGCTGAACTTATTTCTGCCATGAGTTTCTTTCAGAAAGTTCATCTTTCTTTTAATAGCTGGGTATTCAATATCTCAGACAGAATTTAAAACTATAGAAATATATTCACTTTGGATCTCAGAATGATCAGCAAAGAGTTATAGCCAATTCAACTTTCATGTTGACATGGTTCCCAAAATATATTATAGAAATATGCTATAACAATATTATCATTACAGACTGAACATCAGATATATTGATCCCACTTGATCTCTCAACAGTGTTTGATAACATCAATCAACGTGGACAATCTCTATGATGCAAAACAGAAATTTTGGTAATGGCAACCTTTCATTGTGATCAGCTATCTAATAATATCTTTCTTCTTTTGCACAAGTGTATGTTCTTAAGACTCAGTCATGTTAAATAAAAACTGTTCCCTTAAAAACCATCCAAAAATGTTCAAGATTCAATTATTCAACATTGGCTTTTGCAAAAGATAATGATAATGAGATATATAGGAAGTCTATAGTATCAATCAATAGGAAATTTTAAATTTCTCTATCCCGACCTAAGAAAATATACTAGTTTATTAAAATCTCTTTTAAAATGCATTTTTTCTCCACAAGCAGAACATTGCCTTGAAATTTCATTTTAGGTGAAATCTTGTTATAACTACGACTGTATTATTTTAGCTTACATTTTAGCATACAGCTTAGAATAGTAGAATCTATCATGAAAATCAACATTTATATGTATTTCAAGATTCTTCAGAAGTTTGCCCCAGAATAGAAATGTGCAACCACTTTTACCTCAAGGGCTGTACTTAGCTTTTGAACAATGTTCTGAGACACATCAAAAACAATAGTTCATATGAGAATTCCATATGAGTGTGTGTGAGTGAGTGAGTGTTTGTGTTTAAAAAGCCTTTAAACTATTTTTAAACAAAGACAGATTTTTTCTCTGAGAGCTGCATTTAATGTATATAATGTTTAATTAATTAAAATTAATGCTTTATTAATTATGAATTTTGGGGCAGAATACCTTTGCAGAGATTTAACATGCCTAGTTTTCACCTTTCTGGGTTAAAATCCAGAGTGAAATCATGTCATTAAAAAAATGGCAGCCAATTTTGAATATTATAATTAAGGGATACACCAGGGGCTGGAACCTGGGACTGATTTCCACTAAATATACCACATTTTCAAGATAAGCCATGGGTCACATTAGTCTCCCAAAAGCAAATTGGTTCTGATCCTGTTGGCTTTTTATAAGACCTTTTAAAAACTTAATTTTGCCATCGAGCTTAGGAGAACAAGATATGTCATAGCATCTGTACAGTAGCTGTGTTGATTGTGATTGCTTATTTTTGATATAGATTGGCTCTGATTATGTCGTACATTTTTAGTGTTCTTTTTATATATGTTTGTGTTTGGTATACCCTATACCATTTCAGACAAATGGCTGTCCAGTCTCTTTTTATAAACTTCCAATGTTGGAGCATTCACAACTTCTGGAGGCAGGTTGTTCCACTGATTAATTGTTCTAACTGTCAGGAAATTTCTCCTTAGTTCTAGGTTACTTCTCTCTTTGATCAGTTTCCATCCGTTGCTTCTTGTCCTGCCTTCAGGTGCTTTGGAGAATAACTTGACTCCCTCTTCTTTGTGGCAACCCCTGAGATATTGGAACACTGCTATCACGTCATCCGTCATCCTTCTCTTCATTAAACTAGACATACCCAGTTCCAGTGTTTCCCTGAAAATAAAACCTACCCCCAAAATAAGACCTAGCTTGATTTTTATGTGTGCCCAATATAATCCCTACCCCAAAAATAAGCCCTACTTAAGACCCCGTCCACTCCATTGCACCTGGTTGTATGATGTGGAGCAAGGTGCATGGGTAAAAATCAAGCTAGGGCAGGGATGGGGGCTGGAGCTGCCCCACATGCCCCGCACTCAATTACGTTAGGACAATTGCTGCCAGGTCCCCCATGCCCTGACACCTGCCTGTTTTATATTCCTTCTTGAAAGGCCTCTGATGGCGAAACAGATGCATCAATCCAGAGCTAGTTTTTCAGCTGCAGAGGCCTTTCCTGAAGGTCTATGATGGCAAAAAGGAGGCCAGGGGGTGCCGCACGCATCAATCTGGAGATGGTTTCTTGGCTGCTGATGTCTCTGCTGGCAAAACAGAGGCCAGAGGCAATGCATGTGAGCAGCAGTGAGCGGCCGCAGAAGAAGTGGCCCAGTGAGGTGACGCAGGTGTTGGGACATGGGAGGCCTGGCTGTGGTGGTCCTCAGGTAAGTGGGTAAGACATCTCCCCAAAATAAAACCCGACACCTCATTTGGAGGCAAAAAAAATATAAGACCAGGTCTTATTTTTGGGAAAATATGGTGTGTATGTGTGTGTGTGTGTGTGTGTGTATACATATATATAAACTTTAGTTTATCAGTGAGACACTTGTCTTCCCATATAGTCTTTAGTCTATTTGGAATTAGTATTGGTACACATCTTAAAATATACATGAGAGACTAATATTAATTTTATCCCAACTATTAATCCATCTATAAATATCCATTACAGTCTTATCTATAATATTTTAAATATTAATTTCTGTATATTTTGTGTTATTTTTGTATATATAAGCCAAAATATTTAATATTCTGTACACATTATAAAGCCAACATCTTGCATTTATCTGTTGATATATCAGATCCCAAAGGAAATGAGCTAGATTCTTCCTAATTAATCTTATAATCTGAATATTTACAAATTGTTGAACCACTTATTTCAAGTTAGGCAATCAAGTAGAATAATTATTCAATATTGCCAAACTATCATCAGCTTACAAAAATGTATGTTCTAAATCTTCCTGTGTAATATCACAAGATTGTCTAACAATGATTGCTAATATTGAAGTATTAAAACAAAAAGCTACAGAGAAAATGGGCAACCCTGATGTGCTGTAACTAAGCAGAACCACGAAGTTGATTTCTTATCACTCTTGCAGTTGGTTCACAAATATGTCAATATCCTGATGTCATCCTAAGGTTCAAGAAGAATGGGAGGTGCTTCTTTGTAGGCTTTGATGCAGAGGATGAGTCCTCAGCTAGTAGTTAAATAAGATTCATATAGATTTTCAATTCTCTTTCCATAGGAGGTAGAGCTTACTTAAAATAGGACCAGGAACAATTTGAAAGTTGAGGCTTCTTTTAAGCTGCAGAAGATATCACAAAAAGAGCCAGACCTTTCATCACCACTACCACTGTTCTTTCACTGATGAACGTTAAATAAAGTGATGGAAGCAGAATGCAAAATACATCCTATCCCCTCCTAAAACTGGTCCAACAATGCCATTGATTTTTAGTAACCCCCAAATGGCCAAATTTCAGCTCCAACAGTTTTGGATGTTTAGAATAGAGATTACTGGGCTCCTCAAAGTCTCCAACTTTCATTCCACAGTTAATTTTGTCCCCCACACCCAAAGAAAAGTCTGCTGTCAAATTTCAGTGATGTCATCTTGGCCTGTTCCATCACATACTGGTTGCAGCATTGTGATTGTTTTACTGCATTTTTTGGCTGGTTTTGTCTATTGGGATTTGATTTGGTATACTTGTTCTTGACAAAATTCACTTCCCTGTGACCAGAAGGAGAAAAAGGAATCTACAGTATAAAGGCCCCTTTAATCCCAGAGTTAGGCTTTTATCCAGTAATAGTTTGCTAAATCTATCAGAATTTGTTGCCAGTCATTTTCATCCATTGATTTTAAGCAAGACACCTGATAGCAGAATTTTTAAACTTACCAGTTATTAAATGCCAGACTAATTTAAGATGTCCTGCAGCACTGCTGGCAGATATTTGTCTAGGAGGTTTGGCAAATTAATAGTAAAATAGTGTCCTCAAGTCATGAGATAGCCAGAAAGAAGGAGTCTTTTCATATCTTTACTGACCTGAAAAAAAGAAAAGTTTTTCTAAAGACTTATCTCAAAATTTTTGACTTGCAGACATTAACCTCTTAAACTATCCAGCAGTTCTTAGAACTTGCACCATCAAAATGACTGGGAATGTTAGATTTTGGGGAATCTGTTCCGTGCCTGCGAGCCAGGCTCCATCTACTAGCAACTGAAGTTTCCAAACACTTCCAGTCACATATGCTACAAAGGACTTTAAATTATTTAAATAATTAATTTGTTTATTCATTTAAGACATTTATATAGCTGTCCCTCTTATAACCAACTCTGGGCAGTTTCCAATCA
>NW_015387821.1:193567-203018 GCF_001527695.2 Protobothrops mucrosquamatus | reverse complement strand
ATCGATTGGACTATGTACAGAAAAACATAAAATGGGTTAGATAATTTTCTGAGCTTTGTGACAGGTGCCAGATTGGATTGTGCGACCTCTACCAGCTTAAGTTGCAAGTGAGGAGAAATATGGAATAAACCCAGTCAATAAGAAAAACAGGATATGTTTGAGAAGAAATATCTTGATATTTTGGTTTACTATCAGTTTGAGACAAAATATGCTGCAGATATCTCTCGTAGAGACTTTCTAATCAGCAAAATTATCACCCACATAAATATCTAAAAGAATTTAAATGCTACATGTGTGACCTCATCATTATGTTCCACCTATTGTTTTATAATGGAAACATTTCAAAATGATGGTGTGGTATTTTCTTAGATCTGATTTTGATACTTTTTCTGTGCAACTAGCTTTCAACACCAGCTTTGCTGATAAAGCTGTGGTGGTACAGTGGTTAGAATGCAGTATTGCAGGCTAATTCTGCTGAGTGCTGACTGCCAGCAGTTTGGCAGTTCGATTCCCACTGACTCGAGGTTGATTCAGCCTTCCATCCTACTGAGGTTGGTAAAATGAAGATCCAGATTGTTGGGGAAAATATGCGGACTCTGTAAACTGTTTAGAGAGGGTTGTAAAGCACTGTGAAGTGGTATATAAGTCTAAGTGCTATTGCTATTGCTAAAATTAATCTGTGCTTATTATGCAAGCCATTCACTCCATGTAGACTACTACCAAGACCACTGAAAATTCTGGATTCCATTAAGTTCTTGAAGTTAGGTCTCTGGAGCCCATCTTCAGTCATTATATCTCTTTCAAAAAGTATTATTTTCTGATACCTAGCTTATTTTTCTGCTTGGGATTACAAATGATTTCAGATTACTTCATACATGTGAGTAATGAGGCACTCATTCTCATCAGAAAGCAATTTATGCCAATGATATCAATTTCAAAATGATTTGTGGACTTAAATTAATGAATCTCATTTTTGGATAATTGGAAGATGATTTTTCATCTCGTTTTATATAAACTCAATTTTGATGTAGCTGGTGTTGTACAGTAGAATAAAAGTGCAGATGCCTGTCATGAATCAAATTGCTGAAACAAGGTGTGTATGCATGCACTGTTAATGAAACTACTGACAGGCTAAAGGCTAAAGTTGTAATTCTATTTTAGTTGAGTTTTAATTCATTCAGCAGATGAAAACTGTTCTCCTCCTATAAGCAGCGTCCTCTTTTTTTGCAGCTGCAGAGGAGAATGTGGGAAGGGGTCATCACAGAGTGGAACCAATCAATTAATAAGGAAGAGGGAATTCTTCCTTATTGATTGACTCGTGAGCTGCCTTGTCCCAGGGATAATAGAATATCTTCATTCCGTTACATTAGATAGAGCAGATGCATCTGGTCCATAAGAGCTTACCTTCAATTCAAGAGATCAACCTCATCCCAAGGTATCACAGGGGTAGGAAATCAATTATGGGATAAAATTGGATAAGATCTTGGTGTCCATCATCTTAAACTGATAGAAAAAAAATGTTAGTATAAATGTAAATCATCATCATCATCAATCATCATAATCGTCTGGCTTGCACAGTGTTTGGGAAGAATGGATGTGCACCAGGTATCTTTCACTAAAATGGTCATCTTGTGAAACCTAGGAAGTATGTCTTCTTTGTCATTACATCTTCCCTTCTAGAACAGCACTTTCCCCAGAGATATAGATGGCCCACTCTCCTGGAGTTCCAAAAGTCCCTTAAATAGCTTTGGTCCTAGGCCTGGGGTTATTTTTTTTTTGAAGGGGGGACTCTTGCATATATTTTAATGACCATTTTTATTCCAAGCTGCTTGTTTTTGGCCTATGTTTTAATTGTCTGCTCATAAACTAGATTTTGTAAGCTACTCAGAGCAGACGGCAATCATAACCATTATCATCAGCAGGCAGATAGCAGATCACCATACATCTGTATGATGGAGGATGTGATCATTAGTTGTAAAATAGTTTTAGAGAACCAATGAGGTACAGCAGTTAAGATGTGGGAGGCTACGGATGAGGAAATCCAAGATATCGTTCACCCTTAGCCATGGAATCTCACGAGGGAACGTTCAGTTAGTTGCTATCTCAGTGAACTACTTGGCATTTTGTGGAGAAAAAGGCAAAAGTTTTGTGTAGATATAAGAAAACTCCATTTAAAAACAAAACAAACATGAAACAGTGTTGCTAAATGTACTAGATGACTCTGGGAAGAAATGTTCAAAATTGTCAATAGAATAAGTCAAGGAGAAGATGTTGCTCTGTCAAATCTAGGAATTTTTGGGAAGTGGGAGGGAATGGGTTTCACAGGTCCCATAATGGTGAATTTTCTTCCACCATCCTAACATTCTAATTCTAAAAAGTTTGTGACCTGCCCTCTGCCTAATTTTGCATTGTGCAAAGTTTTTACTTAAAGGATCCAATTTACTTAAAATTGGGTCAGAATATGACATTTCCCTCTTTTTTTAAAAAAAGGACAATTTAGAAAGTTTGTCCAGTTTGAAGTTCAAGGAACTAATCAAAGTGGGAACAACTGTATCTACAACTGCTGGGCTTGGGGATACTGTATCTATGCTTTAACTGTTTTAATACAGGTGAAATGGTTTGGGAAACAAGACTTTAGCCCAACATCTGCAATACATACAGGAAATTGAGAATCAAAAAGTTTATGAAATTTGTATACAGGTAGTCCTCGACTAGCAATGGTTCATTTAGTGACTGTCCAAAGTTACAATGGCACTGGAAAAAGTGACTTATACCATTTTTCACACTTATGGCCATTGTAGCATCCCCTGGGTCACATGATCAAAATTCGGCCACTTGACAACTGGTTCATATTTATGACAGTTGTAATGTCCGGTGTCCTTTGATAATCTTTTGTGACCTTCTGAAAAGCAAAGCCAACAGGGAAGCCAGATTCATTTAACAATCATGTTATTAATGTAATAACAGTGGTGATTCATTTAGAAATGGGTGTGAGCAGGAGAGGATATTTCTTTGAACTAATGAATTTATGGACTAACACTTATCTGAAATCCCATTATCCTGAATTAATATAAAGGAAATGCCAAGTGCCTTACAAGCAATACATCTTCCTAAAATCAATCCATTAATTTTAAATGTGACTGCAATCTAAGAATTGCATATCAAATTATTTGTTGAAAAACTGGTGAAAAACTGAGTCACCATTTTTTTTTCCCAGCCAGAGAATCAACACCAGCCAACATGCTATGTTCTAGACTTGTCAACTTCTGGTGAGAGACAGATACCTACTTTGATATCTGCCATGTTGCCTGGCCTAAATTTATTTAATTTTTATTAATTAAAAATGAATTAATTAATTTTATTAATTAAAAAATGGATCGGAAGATAAGATGCTGCAAATCAAAAATCTGGCCTTCAAGCACAGTCTCTGTTACTAACAATACATCTAAGATCTAGATAGGCTCCAAAGACATTGTTACAGAATAAAATGATGGATGGCTGAAGTCCAGTGCTTTGATAGCCTTCTAATATATAAGTGTTTTGTGATTGTCCAAAAGAATTACAAACTCCTGTGCTAAGTTCATAAAGAATTGTACAATTCTGTTAAAGTGTTCTTAGTGCTATTGTAAGGAGAAAAACAGGGACAAAAACAGAATTGGAATGAGTTAGTGCCATCTAACCTATTATGGATCTATTAAGACCTCAGTGAAGTCCATTTGCCACTGCTGGAGTCATTCAATGAACCTGATTAATGAATCAGTTGCTCAGATATTGAATGTTTAAAGTGTGGAATTTCCAGCTCAAGATGTGATAATGAGTGCAAGACATTATGACTGCATAGTTTCGTCATGTTCAATAGGCAATAATATTTTGAATATCTGTTGCTGAAGAGGCAGGAGATCCTTGCTTTCATGTCCTATTTATAAGCCTTCTAGAAATATTTGATTGATCATTATAAGAACAAGATGCTGGATTAGGCAGCCCTCTTATTTGATTCAGAAGATGTCTTATTCTTTTAAAAGACACGTGGCTAAACAAAGAGATTTGTTTAAGGAAAGACTAGCATTTCAAAAAGTCATTTTTGTTTATTGTAACTGATTTATTTATTTCAGATTTGGAAACTTATAGTAACACAAAAAAAAAAACCTAAACAGGAAGGAAGAATATCACTTTTTAAATATTTATTTGTGTATATATGAAAACAACTGTTAGGTTTCATTCAGAATGCAAACAATAATGCTCTAGATATCTTGCTATTTGTGTCAGTGTATCTTTGAAGGGACGGAGAAATAGTCTCCGGCTGACAATTTCCCAATGACATTTTAGTAGTGGTTGGAAATAGCTTGTAGTTAGTCAAATAATGGGAACTGAAATAGAGCTGTGAAAGAGAAGGAAATAGGCGAAGGAAAAGTATATGCTGAAGCCCAAAATAAGAAAGGGTAAATGTGAAATCAAAGAGGTAAAAATGAAACGCAATACCTGTCTGTGTTGTATGGCAATATGAGAAACAAGATGGAACAACTGAGGGAAAGTGAAATGATGGAATTATAAAAAAAAATCATTTTCTTTCCACAAAAAACAAAAATAAAAAGACATTGGTATGAAAACTCTTTTATTGTTAATTCAGATACATTTTGGCTGCATCCGCCATGTTTTCTGCAGAAGAATTGTATAATATTTAAGGAGTATTTGCTTTCTGTGAACCATGAAACAGCTGCCATGTGTTAGAGTGGTATGATTGGTCTCGGTCTACACCTGCATTGATTGTTCAAAGATGAATAGCTGCTTTTATGCATTGACACGTTATAAACAACCGTAGTAAGCCTGAAATAGTACTGAAACATTCTGCCAAAGCTTAGTGTGGATATAGGCAATATTATCAAAGAAATTGAATTAGTAAATAATACCACTTCTTTTATCAGTAATTTTCTTCTTTAAACATCCCTATGCTGTTTTAGCCAAACACAAATTAGATTTCTTCAAAAAAATTATCCTTTGGCTAAATCCAATCTTCCCCATCCTAGTATTCTGCAGAAATATTCAGCATTATCTTTCAAATTCCCCCAGCCAACATGTTCAACATTGGGAACTTTTTTTTTAATATTAAGTCACGTATTTTATGTGTATATCCATTTTTTTCATTCACAGTAATCTAAAGTGAGATATAAGGAGACAAACCAATAAAATAAGGCAGGGAGCAAAAATGAAATCCTAAAAATAGGGCTACAACAATCATAGCAGCAACACATTGAAATTATATAAAAACATAAATTCAGCCCAAACTCAGATGAACAGATAAGTATTCATTTAACACTCATAGTTACCTCCATGTTAAAAAAATGTCTTCACTATTTAAAAAAAAGGGGAAAATGGGCTATGCATGCTGGTAAGTGGCTGATTTTATCTATTAAATCTTAGCCAACAAAATATACTGCTCAAAAATATAAAGGGAACATTTGACCATGGAACTGAAGGGGTTTACGTTCCCTTCATTTTTGTGAGCAGTATATATTTTCTGGATATGTAGATATTCTTTAACATCATTCCTCTTCTTGGCTTTCCACAGGCTTCAGGATCACCTCAAAACCACAAACAGCAAAATAGAGGTATTTCTCTCTCTCTCCCTCTCCCTCTCTCTCCCCCCCCCCTCTCTCTCTCTCTCTCTCTCTCTGTGTGTGTGTGTGTGTGTGTGTGTGTTTTCTCACTGTTATCTGTGAGCAAATAGAGTTTGAAGGCCTGCAAAAATTAACTGTAGGTATGATGATGCCCACCATATGCCATAATCTCTTTAACACAACCCCATCCTTAAAAGAAAAAAAGAAAAAGAAAGAAAATAAAATAAAAGAACCTGTAATTCACTTCTCAAGCCAAAATTTTATTACTGACATATAATTTCCTAATGGAGCTGCTCTACTATTGGTTATAGAATAGTATTATGGCATAATTCACTTACTCATATTTTCTCAGCAATTCATATATCTCTAGACAAGAGCTACTCATCTGAAATTCAGAACCAAGAAACAGTAATTTGTAGCCTTTGATTTTACCCTCTGAGAGGGAGAGATGTAAATATACCCTTTTCTAATTAAGTTTTTAAATGAAGAATTTTGACAGTAACTATACGCAGTATGTCAGGATACTTCCTGAGAGTAAGAGATACAAACCATTGCCAAGAACTGAGGGGCTGATTATATTTAACTACTATTTATAAAGCATTCATTGCCACTGTAGAGGCACAGTGATTAATTCCCACATAAAAGTGATGAAGACTATAAGTTCCCCACTACTAAATTTCAGACTATATATTCGAAGAATGTAAGGTTTTGCTTTGTTTTTGTTTTGTTTCCTATCAGAGGAAAGAGGCTTATAATTCTCCATAAAACACAATACAGCACTGTATATATAAATACAATAAATACATATATTTCATCTGAAGGGTTATGATTCTGATCCACATTAAGAATTAGCCTATTCTTCTTCCAGCTTAGAGCTAATGAAGGATCCCTATCATTTCACATGAATAATAGGTGAAACTGGAGTGGGGGAAAAGAACAAAAATTATCATGTTGATCTTTATCAAATGAGGAACAGAAAACAGAGCACAGTTTATCACAGCATAAAATATACAAACATATATAGCTCACATAAGATTCTTTCTTTCTCATCCAGGGATGAGAAAGGAGAACCTGGAACTGATGGAATGGTGAGATTGGATATATGAAATGTATGAGAGGACTATGGATGGACAGAAGATCTGCGTCTACACTAACTGATAAACAGCTAGTAAACAAGGATCAGAAGATAGATGATAGATGATAGTGGTGCCAAAGGATAACTACATCAAGAAGGAGTATGGGAAGTTGGAGAAGTACCAAGGGCTGAAGGAGAAATTAGAGAAAGTAAAAGCCGAAGCGGTCCATTAGGGACTGTGACTCCAAAGCTGGGAGAGTGGCTCCATTCATAGAAATAAGAAATAATTGTTTTGTTTGTTTACTTTATCTAGTGGATAAGACTATAAACCAGAAGATGGTGATTCTAATTTTGTCTTAGACATGAAATCTGGCTGGCTTTGGGCCAGTCGCTCTCAGCCCATGATATTAGATTTGGGCAACAAGCTGGTTGGTTAATGCCTATTACAAGCAATGAATCAATGGTCTGTTAATCCAAAAAAACCAAAGAAGACTTGCATTTGTGAAAAAAATGCTAGGATATATATTATACACATACGTTCACATGCACATACTCATATACTTACAGATATAATTGTGCTGTAGTTGTTTTACTTCCTTTAAAAAAAAATCTGTGCTTTTTTTTTCCTTTTGCTTAATTAAAGGACTTTATTTTTTAAAAAAAATGCATCTTGCATCTCAGTTATATCACTTTCTGATATCTGTTTCCCATCCAAAATGCAAAAGAAGCCTTTACATCAAGGAATAACATGTCAAGGAGAAGACTTGAATAGAACTGTTCTACATAATATCCAGTTTGTGTTGCAAATGAATTTGGAGTGTATTGAAAGAACAACACGTTCATTGAACTCCCACATGATATGTGAACTGGAATAAGCAGCAGTATGCCCGATGTCTTATCTTGACCTGAGATTGAACAAGAACTTCTTTTTTATAGACAGTACCATGTGGTTTCTTCATGCATTATTAACCTTCTATTGGGATTTGCTACATTTAATTTTTTTTAAAGTATCTTTTTATATCTACACTAGCTGTACCCGCCACGCGTTGCTGTGGCTCAGTCTGGTTAAATGGAAAAGAAAGAAAAGAGTAAGCGCACATTTTTAATATGTTTAACTTCACAGTGCTTGTGGGTATACAATATTTTTTGTTGTTCCATTGTCTGTGCAGATATAGAGATTGTCTGGTTTGCTGACTCTAGAACACGCAACATATAATTGTCCATGTGAGAAGCAATCCGTGTCTAGATCTAAATCGCACAATTCTAAAGATTGGTCCTGAGCAACAGATGGTGCTGTTTTTCAAAAAAAAGCATGTTTTTACCTGTCACAGGTGTAACATCTATATAATAGTAGGTATATAAAAACACGCGTATTCGAATGCAACGTTGTGTCAAAATTTCAAAGCAATCGGTGAAGAACTTTCGGAGATTTAAGATTTTGAACAAACGAACATTTACATTTTTATTTATATAGATTGCAGTTTAATGATGAGGTCTACTGGAAAATACCAATAGGTCCTTTATGATTTCTTGAATTGAATTGAAGCATTGGAAACCAGGGACAAGATGGAACTGGACTGGACTAAACTATAGTAGTGTGAGAAGATGAGTTATAGCTCTATATTGTTGTATATCAGTTAAAAAAATACAGATTAAAAATATATATTGCATATAAAATTATGGGATTTATGGACTGTGATAGGTAGGCTGGGTTTATCGGTAAACCACTACACTGAGAGATTTGGGCTTGACAATCACCGGAGGGGAAAAACAATGTATGAGTATGAGAAAGATTAAAGAGACAGATCATAATTAATGGGATGAGCATTATAACATTATGTTCTTTACTCTAGAGGAGGAGCAAAATGAGGAATAATTTTACTGGAGCAGGTAAGCAAGGAAGGAAGGTTGGGAATACCAATTAACTTCTGACCAGGATGCCATAACTGACAGTATTAGTTTTACATTACAAACATCTTCAATGCCTGAGGTAGGATCAAAAGGTTTTCCCAGAACACTGCAGTCAACTCTAGCAGAGAGCATATTTAATGCTACCATAATTAATTTCATTGCACAGTATGAGTTGGTAAAGTAACAGTGCCAGGTTTCCAAAATATTCTCATATTGTCATGCCTACTTTATTAGCAAACAGCAAACATCATGCATAGGTGGATTTTAAAAAGTCAGGCAGTGGCATCTTGTAGTGGTAAACAAACAGACACACCCAGACACAGACAATAAGTGTGATAGTCTATAATGGTTAGTATTTTTTTTTTTATTATATAGAATTTTTTATTGTTTTTATCATAGAAAAAAGAAATACATCACAGATATTACACAATGTTATATCCCATCCCCCCACCCCCCGGACTTCCCAAACCAACCTAGGCTAATATTCAAATACAAGTACACAAATATTAATATCTCTAACTCCAAAGTCTAAACTTAAACAATCCATCTCCTCCGTGTTAATAAAAATTTTTCATTTAGTTAGTTCTTCAAATATCCAAAATCTTTACCATTTCAGCAAGATAGTTTAACACCATCCCTTACTTATACAAGAAAAAAAAAAAGAAAAAAAGAAAAAAAATTCCCACGTAAAGTTAACAAATTAATTCTGTCATTTCATGAAGCTACCCTGTAAAAAGTCATTTGGAACCCTTAATAAGATTTACAACTTCAATTACTTAATTATCCTTCAATCGTTTTCAATTATAACAACATTATTATATTTATAATAATCTTCCTTTTAATAAAAATT
>NW_015387821.1:190112-192325 GCF_001527695.2 Protobothrops mucrosquamatus | reverse complement strand
CTCGCCTACATCGTCCATATAGGACGACTCGGGAACTCAACTCCTACCCCGGGCAGCTCACCTATCCCCTTATGCCCAGGGGAAAGGTATCAAGCCGTTTGACAGCTGATGCTGGCTGTCAAACCGGCTTTTACGCAAAACAGGCGGGAGGCAGCAAACAGCTGCGACCGACGAAATCGCCTGCCACCGGAAGTCTCTCTATAATGGTTAGTATTGATTATTAATTGAAAGCTAGCATTCAGGACTAGCTAAAAGATTTCATTGAGATTTTGGTCTATGTTTTTATTTATTTATTGGCATCTTGCTTGTATTATTTTTAAAAATAATTCAAGGTGGCAAATATATCCAACATATGTTCCTCCTCCTATTTTCCTGACAGCTATGATTTGGGTTAGGCTGAGAGAGAGTGACTTGCCCAAAGTCTTTGGTTTTGGCTTTCATGGCTAAGGCAGGACTTGAGTTCACAGTCTCCCACTTTCTAGCCTGATGCCTTAATTACTAGATCAAACTGGCTCACTGTATGCTCTAAACCAGATATGTCAAACTCGCTACGCCACATGATGTCGCGCAACGTATCGGACCGGTTTTGCCATTGCCGGCAATGGGGTGGACATGGCTTCCGGATGATGCGTCCAGCCCGCAGGCCAGCAGTTTGACACCCCTGCTCTAAATTAAGCAGGCTAATCACACTAGTATGTATCCAGAGACACATTCTAGCTTCCCCTTTACTGCCTCTATTAGTAGAGAGGATATACTATTACTACAGTTGTGTCACAAGAGACAAAGCACTTTTAGTTTGAAAGGATAGAACAATGACATCACCATTGCCCAGGGAATGCCCAGTTGGGGGCTCCTTTCATGGCCCTGTTAAGTTGCCCACCAAGGTAGTAGCCATTTATCTACTTGCAGTTCCCCACTTTTGAACTGCTGGTTTGGCAGAAGTGATGGGAGCTCACCCTGTCCTGCAGCAGCAACCAAGTTTCAAACATGAGCCTATCAATCATCAGCTCAGCATCCTAACCGCATAGAGCTTAGAGAGTAAAGAGGGTATGAAGCTTAGCTTAAGTTCAAATTGAATCAATACTCTGTTGCTGAACCCTACAACAAAAAAATGGGCATTCCTGGAATCTCTATGATATCCCCGATCATCACATGGATCCTACCTGAAATGGCTAATATCAATCCTGAAAGTCTGCCCATCTTATACTAAACAAATTCAAGTTAAGGTTATTTCAGTTTTTCTTTATCACACTTGCTTTAATCTCTGGAATGGGTAATATTTTCTGCAAATTCTTCCTTTATGGTTCTCTCACACCATCCTCAAGATTGTCTCTAAATTTCTTAAATTACAGCATATCTGGAGTGCCTTATGATATTCTTTCATAAAATGATAAAAAAATAACTTGATAAGCTATTAGATAAACTCAAACTTGACTGAATGGTCATACCCAGAGAGACCTCATTAATGGTTTCCGCTTGGAGGGAAGAACTAAGCTAAGCACTACAGGGTTCTATCCTAGACCTTGGAACTGTCCAAGTCATTTTTATTAATGAGTGGAATGAGGGAATTGTGGGGATATTAATCTAATTTGCAGATGACAGAACTGGGAGGAGAAGCTAATATTTTAGATGAAAGAGAAAATATTTAACATGATTGAAACAGGCTTGAGCTGTGGGCCGAAATGAACAGGATTAAAGTTAACAGGGACAAATGTGAAGTTGTGCATCTGGATAGAATATATGAATTACTAAAGAGTGTTAAGGTAGCAGTCCACAAGTGTATGAAGAGTGGTCAAACAGAACAAGAAATGGACTATTTACAATGCCTTGGTAAGGCCACACTTGGAATACTGTACATTTCCACCCCAGGCCACCCCAATGATGCCCTTGACGTGATGGCCCGATGCCTGGAGGCCGTAAGGGTCTGGAGGGGGAGAAACAGACTCAGGCTCAACCCTTCCAAGACCGAGTGGCTGTGGCTGCCGGCGCCTCGGCATAGTCAGCTGACTCCGTTGCTGACTATAGGGGGCGAAACTTTGGCTCCCTCGGAGAGGGTACGCAATCTGGGTGTCCTCCTGGACCCACGGCTGACACTGGAAGACCAGTTGGCGGCCGTGGCCAGGGGGGCGTTTTATCAGGTACGCCTGATCTACCAGTTGCGGCCTTTTCTGGACCGGGACGCCTTGCGCACAGTCACCCATGCCCTTGTCACC
>NW_015387821.1:166376-190090 GCF_001527695.2 Protobothrops mucrosquamatus | reverse complement strand
GCTTCAAGGTGTTGATTATCACCTTCAAAGCGCTCCATGGCATCGGACCTGGATATCTCCGAGACCGCCTTCTGCCTCAGATTACCTCCCATCGGCCGGTACGCTCCCACAGAGTGGGTCTCCTCAGGGTGCCGTCAGCCAGACAGTGCCGGCTGGCGACCCCCAGGGGGAGGGCCTTCTCAGTGGGAGCTCCCACCCTATGGAATGAGCTACCCCCAGAGATCAGGGTGTTCCCGGATCTCCCTTCCTTCCACCGCGCCCTTAAGACATGGCTATTTCAGCTAGCAGGACTGGCCTAAGGGGAAAGTTTTAGCTGGGTTTTTAAAATAATTTTAAAATAACAATAGGCCAAATTAATATTTCTTTTTAATTATGTTTTTTAATGACAGTATTTTTTGTATTTTTGTATTTGTTTTTATTAGGCTGTTAGCCGCCCTGAGTCCGCAAGGAGAAGGGCGGGGTAAAAATGCAATAAATAATAATAATAATAATAATAATAATAATAATAATAATAATAATAATAATAATAATAATAATAATAATAATACTGCATCCAGTTTTGGTCATCACAATGTAAAAAAGATGTTGAGACTCTAAAAAGAGTATAGAGAAGAGCAACAAAGATGATCAGGGAACTGGAGGCTAAAACATATAAGGAACAGTTGCTGGAATTGGGTATGTCTAGTCTAATGAAGATTTACACGAAAGTTGGGACATGACCACTGAAGTAAAGACAAGGATAGAGAAAGCTCAAACAGCATTCTTCAAAATGAAAAAGGTCTTCTGCAGTCATGACATAAGCCTAAGACTGAAAATCAGGCTTGTCAGATGCTGTTTTTTTCTATCCTGCTCTATGGAGTAGAGAATTGATCTCTGACAGAAGGCCACCTGAAGACACTAGAAGCATTTGAAATGTGGATTTACAGGCGGCTGTTACATGTAAGCTGGGTTGACAAGATCAGAAATGAGGAGGTGATAAACCGCCTGGGAAAGCCAAGGGAAATCATCAAAACAATTAAAAAACGAAAGTTAGAATATTTCGGACATGTGATGAGACACCCAGAAAAATACGGCATACTCCATTTAATCCTCCAGGGAAAGATTGAAGGCAAACGAGGTCCAGGCAGAAGAAGAACATCATGGCTTCAAAATCTAAGGGACTGGTTTGGACAAAACACAGCAGCACTTTTTTGTGCGGCTGGTGATAAAAACAGGATCGCCAACATGATCGCCAACGTCCGATAACGGATATGGCACAAGAAGAAAAGAAGTCTAATGAAGAGAAGGACGAGGGGTGACATGATAGCAGTGTTCCAATATCTCAGGGGCTGTCACAAAGAAGAGGGAGTCAAGCTATTCTCCAAAGCACCTGAAGGCAGGACAAGAAGCAACGGATGGAAACTAACCAAAGAGAGAAGCAACCTAGAACTAAGGAAAGATTTTCCGACAGTTAGAACAATTAATCACTGGAACAACCTGCCTCCAGAAGCTGTGAATGCTCCAATACTGGAAGTTTTAAAGAAGAGACTGGACAATCATTTGTCTGATATGGTATAGGGTTTCCTGCCTGAGCAGGGGGTTGGACTAGTTGACCCCCAAGGTCCCTTCCAAGTATTATTATTATTGTTGTTGTTATTGTTATATATCACACCAGGGTGCGAGACCAGAACCAGTGAATTAAAATACAAGGAAGTGGGCTCAGATGAACTTTCTGAGTGTATGATCTGTCAGGAAGTGGAAACAGCTATCGCACAATTAACTCTTCTGAGCTCTTCTGCACTTAAGTTCTTCAAACTGAGGATGGATGGTGATTTTCAGAAGTGTTAGGGTGGATCATGCCAACTCTATGTCTTTATGAGGAGCAGAATCTTTTGGAGATACCAAGTCTCAAGCCATTGAAGATTTTAAAGATACCAATAAACATATTGAATTATAGCCAGACAACTAGTAGCAACCAATACAGCTTTGTAAAGGCTGTTACCATGTAGGCTGCTGCATTTTGCACCAGCTTCAAGTGTCCAAATTGGTCTTTAGAGGCAAGTCTTAGGTAAAGCAAGTTGCAGCAGCCAAGAAATGACATGAATCATCATCAATAAAGAATAAATAAGGAGTTCATCAATAAGGATCATGAGTGATTGTCAATAAAGCATCATAGATAGACTACAACTAGTGCACTAGAAATATTTGTGCACAAGGCCTCCTAGTGCACTAGAAATATTTGTGCACAATCACATGCTCTTTCAATGAAAGTCAGGAATCCAGGAAAACACCCAATGTCAGCTTACCAGGTAAATTAGACAGGAAACATGTCCAGATAAACTAATTCTAGGAAAACAAATTATTAGAGGAGTGGAGGAAGGCTAAAACATCAAGAACAGTTGCAGGAATTGAGTATGTCCAGTTTAATGAAAAGAAGGACTAGAGGTGACATGATAGCAGGGTTCCAGTATTTGAGGGGCTGCCACAAAGAAGAGGAGGGTCAAATTATTTTCCAAAGCACCAGAAGGCAGGACAAGAAGCAACAAATGGAAACTAATCAAGGAGAGAAGCAGCCTGGAATTAAGAAGAAATTTCCTGATAGTTAGAACAATTAATCAGTGGAACAGCTTACCTCCAGAACTGGTGGGTGCTCCAACACTGGAGGTTTTTAAAAAGAGATTGGACAACCATTTGTCTGAAATGGCATAGGGCTTCCTGCCTGAGCAGGAGGTTGGACTAGAAGACCTCCAAGGTCCCTTCCAACTCTGTTATTCTATTCTATTATTATTACATTAACAGAATCTTGCATGTCACCTTTACAGCCCTAGAATCACAGAATAACAGAGTTGAAAGGGCCTTTGAGGTCTTCTAATCCAACTCCCTGCTTAGGCAAGAAGCCCTATACCATTTCAGACAAATGGTTGAACTTAAGAAATATCTCTTCTGAGCCTCTTTTTAATCCACTATGCAGCTATGGGCTATGTTTTCTCTTATCTGAGTGTTCCCTAGGTGGCATTTCTTTGCCCCATGTCCCAAGGTCATTTCCACATACAATTACACCCAGAAGGCAGGCCTTCCATGTATAAGGAGACAACCCCTTGATCTACAATCAGATAGACTAATTCTTTCAGTTATTGATTATGTGCCAATAGGTCAGTGTTGAAACTTGTTGAGTCTTGTGTCAATATAATTTTTCTCCAGAAGAGTCTGTCTGCAACCTGGTCATTAAGGTCTTCCAATAGTTCACTCAAAGTAAAAAAGGGTTTTAAGTCTCCGCAACCATATAGGATATATTATTGCATAGAAAGTGCCTTATTATGCAAATGGATTCCCTCCAAACAAAAGAATTCAACTCTTATGGACAATGATTTCAGCTACATCTCTAAGACATTAATAAGATGACAAGGCAAGATTGATACTGTAGTTCACAGAAAAATGGAGATTAGGTTGGAGTATGATATTCTGAAACAGAATCAGAAATGTGATATCTACACAGCTATTTAAACCCAACAATTGATAAGGCAAGTACAGCCACTACCACTTTCACTTTCTGAAGATGTCAGTGACAATTGTTGGCAAAATGTCAGGATATCAAATAATTAGCCCACTACTCATTAGCCTGTACATTCATCACCTGGGTTCGAAAGCCTGTATTGATATACTCCTATATTTATATTTGCATTTTCAAACATCTTGGCTCAGAGGCTTCTAGCCTTGGGATAGAAACACATGAATATAAACAATAGTACTGCAGTGTGAATGGATTCTTCAAATTGCATATATCTGCATATATTTTCTTTGCTTTAATCAATTCATCATCCATCTTTCAGTTTTTGAGTAACAATTATTTGAGAAAGAAATGGGGAATAACAAAAAGGAATGTGTGTTGTGTATGTATGTATGTGTGCATGGGGGAATCAGAATGCTTATTATGCTTATGCTTTATTTTATAAAGCCCTATGTTATGGACTACAACACTTTATACAATATTCAGACAGAGATTTAATAAAGGAAACAGATTTTCTTCCAACTTTCAAAACTCCAATCTTGTTTATGACAAATGCACTTCAAGGCACTTAGAGCATTATTACTATGTACTCCCAGATAGTCCCAGTTGAACAAGACTGGCAATTAGCAGCACTTGTGTCTGACATTTAACAAGGCACTCTTTTAAGAACCACAATCCATGACCTCCACACAACAAGACATTCCACAAGTGCTTTTCAGTGTTGTTCTTTTCCTTAAAAAAACATGGAAAATTCTAGTAATGAGCTTAAATAATTAGTAGAAGGTTTGTAAAGGATTGGCAGTGACCTATCTATTAAATGTAGGGTACAACAAAATTCTAATCTCTGGTGAATTTATTATAGTGTAAATCTAAGTGTGGCAGGTGTTCAAGACAGAAAGAAAAAGAGAATGACAGGGTAAGAAACACATTTCCTGCACTGAAACTGAGACAATGCAACAAATCTGGATGAGGCTGGGGTTTTTTTTAATGTTAAATTAAGGAAATGCATAATCCCCGAGGATTGTTACTAATTGTTGAAATTATTGAATTTTCTTATAAAATCTTATAAAATCCTCCACCTATATAGCATAGCACCAGGATATATCCTGAACCACTTTGTCAGGCATACAAAAGGAAAAACTTCTAGAGATTCTGCCTCTACAAAAGATGAAGGGTACTTGGACCAGGAGCCAGGCTCCATATTTATGGAATTCAAAGGCCTCCAGGATGGGACTGGCCCTTGCTATTTTCTTATTTAAAAAGGCCTTTACATCCATTTTATTTCAATCAGCTTTTAGATCCTGTGATGGACAGTATTCATTTATTATTTGAATTGCTGGGTTCTGGCTGATTATTCTACCTTCCACTTCCTATTTTATTCATTTTAAACCAGGCAGCTCCCAAGGGAGCATCCCTTCAATCAATAGAGAATCTTAAATGGATGATTTCAGCTTCCTTCCTGAAGCATCCAATAATAAAAATATACAGTCACCAATTTCCAAATGTATTCAAACTTATAAATGGGCAAGCATAACTTCACTACTTGCATTACAGAAGCAATAGTTAGGCACATATACAAACACTATCACATCACAGTGATGCAAGAATAATTTTACACAACATTATGCTATTTAATTCAATAGGATGAATCTTGCTTAATGATGTTGAAGCTTCCCTGATGATATCAATCCGTCCACAATAGACCAAACATCTCCTTAAAGTTGCAATATACTCCTTGGCTCCAGTGCCTATTTAAATAAACTGTCTTTCTCCATCACTTACAAACCACCCTCAGAAATTGCTATTTCTGTCAATCTCATGTAGAATTTTTTTTCCCCCCTCACTCTCTTTCTGGTTCCTTGATCTTTCTACATTTTCAACCTGGCTCATCAAAACCCAGTCTGCTTTTCCTGCCCACAGTTCCTCAAACCTCTGTCTTCACCCAGTCGGTTCAATGGGTCATTTCTTTGCTGGCAAAACTGTCAGCTACTCAATACTTCTAAATCTTTTGTGTTCCCCTCTGTTCCTCTATCTCTGTAAGCTGCAATGAGAATTTTAGCCCGGCAAAATGCTGAAGGGAGAAAAGCATCTTCTCATATCTCTTGCTTATTCACAAGGAAACTTTCCCTTTTATCTTAAAAAACTTTGTTTCTTGTTCCCATTATGTCCTTAGGTCACCCCTTTCCAGACTTTTATTTTTATTCCTAACTATGATAGCAGCATTAACTTCTTCTCTCTGCCCACAAATGTATGTCTCTCAGTCTGTCCACCCACATCTCCACAGCTTTTTACATTTTCTCTAACTCTAATTTTTATTTCATACCTCTTTACATTTTGGGACAAATCTCCCTTGATGAATATCTTCCAATTCTGATTTCCTTTATGAACGTCAACATGTTTATCACAAGCTTGCTTTATCTCCATATCTGTTTACCTTAGCAGGTTCCCCTGCAACTAGTATCCAAACAGCTAAGTTCATTACATATCCTTATAACCTACCATCATTTGCATTGGATTTTAGTCCCTATACATCAGGGGTGTCAAACTCAATTTCATTGAGGGCCGCATTAGCATTGTGGTTGCCCTCGGGGGGCTGGGTGAGTGTAGCCAGGGTGGGTGTGGCCTACTGGGTGGGTGTGGATGGAGTGGGTGTGGCCTACTGGGTGGGCATGGCCAGCTCTACATCGTTCGTGTCAAGGGTGCCTGTGGGGGCCTGGGCAGGAGTGGGACAGATCTGAGGGTCTCTGGCAGAAGGGGGTGGGACCGGGGCAAGCGCAAGGCATGGTCCATTTCTTCATTCCTCACAAAGGGTGACACCTCCCCAGCATGTACCCAGGGGGTGGGGCCAATGCAGCAGGGGCTGGTTCCTCGCTGTTTCTAGACAGCCTTGTGGAGCTAAGACTGAATGTGTTTCAGCATAGAGGGCCACCACAAAATTGTACATTGGCTCCTGGCCAGCCTAGGCCAGGGCCAAGGCAGCAGGGGCTGTTCCCTCACTGTTTCCAGGATGGTTTTACGGGCCACATGAAACCACTTCGCGGGCCGCGTCCGGCCCCCAGGCCTTGTGTTTGACATGTCTGCTGTACATTGTTCCCAATTTTCTTGGTTAGATAGCGATGTTTCCCTTCAGATGGAGTCCTCCGAGAAAAGATGAACACATATGTCCCAAATTTTGTTCCATAATAGAATTTCACAAATAGATAATATAGAAAATAAGTTGATCCTTACGGTTTAAGTACGTTCAGAATCTGTTGCAGGGCCTGTCAGAGTCTTTTTTTTCCCTTTCATTTAAAAAATAACAGTAATATTTTTTTCTCTTTTTTAGCCTTTCCCCATTCTTAGCTTTCTGCCAGCCTGCCTTTAGAAGGAAGTGGACACTTAACCTTTTGTATATTACTGTACCCTAAGATAATATTTCTTTCTTGTGATGAACTTTAATCAGGACACAACTTATTTTCTTCTTCTGTATATAATTGTTTTGATTTTATTTTTCACTCTTAACATTCTGTAAGGGAAAAAAGAAACAAGACCATCCCTAAACAATGAATGCCAATGTTCATTTATTTATATCACTGTGTGTGTGTGTGTGTGTGTGTGTGTGTGTATAAATGTAAATTTTCGTTTGTTCAAAATCTTAAATCTCCGAAAGTTCTTCACCGATTGCTTTGAAATTTTGACACAACGTTGCATTCGAATATGCGTGTGTTTTTATATATCTACTATTATATAGATGTCACACCTGTGACAGGTAAAACATGCTTTTTTGAAAAACAGCACCATCTGTTGGACGTAAAAGCAACACACGCAGACTGAGCCACAGCAACGCATGGCTGGGTACAGCTAGTGTGTGTGTGTGTGTATAGTACTCCCTTAATTCTTTGTTAGCAATCCAAATTTTGAAAAACACATATGATGTCGCAGTTAAGCGACTGCTGCCTGTGGATGGCTCTAGATTGAGCTGATACAGGCAAAAGATTTCTCCTTCCCATATTTGGGCCGACAGGGTGTTCAAACAAAAGCATTCATCCTCTTCCCCTGTCTCTTGTAGCTAACAAAGTGANCAGTTAAAAGGAAGAAACAGCTGCGATCACACACCACTCTTAGAAGCACGAAGCTGAAGACACCAGCCTGAAGATGACGAATGTGACTTCGTCGAAACGTCGCCAAGGTACTTTTAATTCTACGCGGGAGAAAACCCGAATAACTAAAGACCTACATACAAACACCCGCGAAAACCTCAGAAAACATATATATATATATCTATATATATCACAAATCAATCACGACCACCAGGAAAATTCAAACTAGAATTTTTTTTAATAAATACCGAGCTTTCGTCGGAAACTTCTGACATCGTCAGGGCTTATATATATACATACAAGAGCAAATGAGCATAATGTAGCATTCAAGTAAATGTTTAAGATAATCTAAGCTTTTCTACTTCTGAACAATTATTGATTTTGTAGCCAGGAATAAGAACATTAGCTTATTTTGGGTTAGAGTTACCTGTCTCAAAAAATATTCAGTAACCACAACTAAAGAACATGGTTCCCTTTTTGTTTAATTATTTTTTTAATAGTGTCTTCCAATCAGAAGTCCACCACATAGAAAAATATATTGCAACCCTCCAACAGTTGGATGAAACATTATGAGGTATTTGCACTAATCTAATTGGAGTTAAATGTCAGCCATGTAATTTCTTCTACTGAATCACATGTATGGAAGCTAATAGAAAAAACATATGATTTTATTAGGGTTTGCCATTTCATCTCTTCCATTCATTTTCCTAAATCCCAAGTTTTATTTAAACCTAAATGTATGGGGGAAGGTGTGGAGTATCATTTACCTACAATGTTACCACGTAATAACATACACATTTTAAATATTTTTCCATTGGGTCCGGAAGGGTAATTTTTGTTTCAATAGTAATTAAGCAAATTGCCAATTTTTTATATTTTTCTTATACAAAATAATATAAATTGGAACCTTGAAACTCAACTGGATTTGACTCTGTTAGCCTTCAGGAGAATTTTGCAGACCTAAATATTCTCTCAAACATTGAGGTCAGGTCATTAAATAAACCTATCTCATGAAATATAGTATACCTTGATGTACTCAGTCTGTGTGCTTGGTTGTGGTGTTTCTTCATCTTGTTTTTGCTTTACTGTAATTCTATTTTTATTGTTGTCTGCTCTGCAGAGTCACATTTTTACAAGTTGGGTGACCATATAAATCCTCAAATAAATAATAGCTGCCACAAAAGGAAACCTATTTGTTCTTTTACAACGTAGTATCTTATTATTGGAGAAACTTCTTACCCCATTGCAACTGTGATCTTTCCAAGACTTCACTTGTTTGTTGACTGCAGAAACTAAGATATATCCAGGATAAATCAGTAAATGCATTAGAGCAGAGCTGCCCTTTCCCAAAGTTTCATATTTTTCTCAGTAACTGTTGTGAATATATAACATGTAGAGTATCTGAACAATAAATATGTTAAAGAATAATTTGGAGAAGTTGGGTGACAAAATTATTTTAGCTAATATACATTAGGAGGAGTGTCTCTAAATCAGGAGTGTCAAACTGCCGGCCCAAGGGCCGGATGCATCATGCCAAAACTGTGCCCACCCCATTGTTGGCAATGGGAAAAAAGTCACGATATATCACGACACATCACGTGATGTCACACGTTTGGCACCTGTGATCTAAATGTGAAAAATAATATTTGGCAAAAATCTTGTGTGCTTGTATGCGTGCATTTCTGTGCATGCATGTTTACTTTTTGCAGGAATCTTGTATGGTTATGAGAAGACTCTTGTTGACAAAAACAGCTATCTAATTCAATGTTCTCAGACCTGTTGATTTGAAGATATGATGGATTCCAGTTCCTTTAATTCCTAGTTGCAAACCTACTGGCAACATTGCTTATGGGAACTATTTCAGCACACCTGGCTATTCCAAGTTGGAGATAGCTGGCTTGTTTGAAAATGTGAGTTTCCTGAGAAATAAATCATGTCATGTTCTTGTTGTTGTTGTTGCTAAGACTAAAGTCACTAAGAGGTTAACATCAAAACCTGTTCTAAACACGACCATAAAATGAAGAAGGTGGAAGGAAAAAAGTTCTTCTCTGACCAGAAATGACCTCAATATGGATATGGTGTGAGATCTAATAAAGGGAGAAAGCTAACATCAGAGTTTCCATTATGTTATGGAAAAGTGTTAAATTCAGAGCAATTTCAGTCTTCTTCATCCAAACATGATTGAAGATACAATTGACTTTAGGAAAGTTAGTGCTTTGATTGAAACAAGCAGTTTGAAGTGGAATGTTATTGCAACTCCCAGCTGCCAAACTGTTGTTTGCTTTCTGAGTAGATTTTTATATGTTAGCAATGAAGAATGAGCTTTTCGCAGCAGGTTGCCAAACAGTATAAAGGAAGTATTGGCAACTTTATATTTGTGGGGGGAGAAAAATCCCATTTATTTTCCTCCTTTACTCATGCTCGAAAGGCAAAGTTGGCAAACTTTCTAAATGCTTTGGGGTCTTTCAAATGTTTGTCCCTACCATTTATCACTCTTGAGAGTGACATCTATGGATTCATTCCATAAGTACCACAAAGCCAGTAGTGTGTCTAACAATGTTTATGGGCTACTAATGACAAGGTGTTATGATTATAGCAATAATACACCCTATTTTTTATATAACAGGTTATCCCCTACTTATAACTAAAAACCACTTCAGAACTAAAGGGGAAAATTATGAGTACGATAATGTCTTAAACCAAATATTACACTTGATTTCCTTTCTCCTTTTGAAGTATTACACTTACATTTTGGAGGTCATCCACAAAATCCTGGGGGGAAAAAGCAGAAGCTTTAGTGATCTGCCAACTTGTCAACATTAATATACCTTTTTCTCTTTGAATCTAAATTTCTACATAGGCCTGGCCTATAATATTTAGGGTGCTAAAATGGGCAAGTACTTTTTAAAATGAAATGATAACAATATTTGCAAAATATTATACATTCATTAATTGGTGTTAATAATAACAAATCGGTCAGCATTGGACAAAGATGAAGTGCATGTTTGTTTGTTTTTTGTTGAAACATTTGACTGGGCAATTCCAGTCATTAGATACACAGCTGTAATAGTGAAGCAATAGTAAAATTCCTGGATTGAAAGACCATAAAAATAGTGACAGTGAATCACATCCTTCATTCACACAGTGATGTTGACAGATTCTATCTATCAAGGAAAGTAGGTGGGTGTGAAATGTTGCAAGTAGATCAGACGATTGAAGAAGAAAAAAAGGGCATTGTGAAAATATCTGAAGAACAGCAAAGAAGATATACTGAAGCAAGTGTATCATGAAGGTTTACGGAGTACTGGAGAGGTCAAAGTGACCTACAAGAAAGACCAAATGAAGAATGGAAAAGAGACATGGCAAGTATTACATGGCCAGTATAGGAAGGAAGGAAGGAAAGGAAGGAAAGAAAGAAAGAAAGAAAGAAAGAAAGAAAGAAAGAAAGAAAGAAAGAAAGAAAGAAAGAAAGAAAGAAAGAAAGAAAGAAAGAAAGAAAGGGTAAAGCAGTTATGGCAAGACCTGGCAATGGCTAAGAACAGGAAAGTTGAAGAAAGAGACTAAGGCCAACTCTGGTTGCACAACGCTGACCAATCTGATTAGACAATCTGAAAGATGTTTGCCTTAACATGTCTCAGATTAAATATATATATTTATATTAAATATAAATGTTTTGAAAAACATTTCTGAAATAAGTGCATTTTTAAATAAGCATGTCTACTTCTGACTATATCCATTCATAAACAGTGCACTATTCTTTTTCAAGATTAAAAGCCTAATAATCTTACTCAAACCAACTTCTTTCTAGTCTCTGACTGTAAGGAAAGTTGTTTACCTAAATGCCATGCTTCTTATTTCAATATTCAATCAAACTTGATTGATCTTTTAAAAGAGTACTTTGATTGGTATTTTTAGTGGTAGTGCTAACATTCAAAAATCTCCATTCTATCGGTCCTCATAAAAAGTAAAGATATTCTTTATAAGGACAGGATCTATTGCAATATATCCAAATTGCAGCATTTCTGTGCAACATGTTTATTTTTGGGGGGCTGTTCCCTTTGACTTGATTTAAAGGATATTCCAAAGGTGCTTTTTTATGAGGCAACTGGACTTTCTTGTTTTTCTTTGAAGATGTTTTGCTTTGCATCCAAGAAGCTTCTTCAGCTTCTTCAGAGCTAAAGAAGCTTCTTGGATGAGAAGTGAAACATCTTCAAAGAAAAACAAGAAAGTCCAATTGTCTCGTGAAAAAGCACCTTTGGGGTAACTATGACCTGGATGACTCAGAATCTCCATAAAGATTTAAAGGATACATGTTTCCATCAGGTCACTTAAATCATGGGAAGCTGTGGGGAGATTTGACATAATAATAACTTTTTTCCTCTCCTTCCTCCTCTTCCACTGGAAAAAAAAGCAAAACAGTAAGAGAAGATGTAGAGTCAGATGTAGATGTAGACATCAACATAGATAATTATGGGCAAGAATAAAAGCAAAGGAAAACAGGGAAAAATTCCTTTACAGAATGCACACATGAACAAATACAGGCACAAACATTCACATACACCCTGAACATTTCTATGCATTTCCTTCTATGAGTACATACAGATTATTTTAATTGTTAGAAAATTATGTTATTTCAACTAACAAATGTAGACTAGCTTTAAAATAAATGTTTCCTTTGATGCAGCTTGGTGTAGAAGCTGGGGGACTGTGAGTTCTAGTCTACCTTAGGCATAAAGCCAGCTGGGTGACCTGGGGTCAGTTACTTTCTCTCAGACCTACAAAGGAGACAATAGCAATGGCAAGCCACTTTTGAAAAATGTTGTCCAGGCAGTCTCCAAGAATTGGACACAATTGAACAGAAGAAAAAAAACCCCTCTTCAATAAAGGTTTGGGTTTGTTTTTTTTAAAAAAAATGTTTTTTGTTTCCATTTTCCTATGCTTTTAAATTTCAGTTTTCAAGGCTTTTCTACAGACATCTGAGAACTAAAAAGAAGTGTGGAATCAATTTATGTTGCATCAATTTATATGACTTAGGAAATATAGACAATATAGCAATAGGGGGATTTATTGCCAAAGACTTTTGAATGATTTGCCTAATTTTTTTCAAAACCTTTTGACTGTTGGAAGCTAAAGTATTGGCTAATTAATCATGGTCACCAAATATGCTAATTTCAAATTTCTTGCAGTCTGGGCAGGTCCCTATTTACTTAGTGTAACTTTAGCCGAGTGTCACATATGGATTATTATTTCTGATATTAAGGGTGGTTTTTTTGTTTTTGTTTTTAAAAAATACTTTATGTTATGTTATGCTTAATATTAGAGTTTTATAAAGTACTGGCAAACTTGCCTTGCTTTTAAATGAAACAGAGGTATACAATCTCAGTAAGTAGTTAATAGCTTTAACTGATTATGTGTCAGCAAGTTGTTGTCAACTCTTAGCAACCACACAGATATTCTCCATGACAATTTGTCCATAATCTGATCTCTCAGGATTTCCAGTGGTACACTCATGACCCTAATAACTGAGTCCAGTACTAGTTTCATGATAAACTATCCTTCTGTATTTGTATTTAACAATAATTTTTTTTAAGCTGGCTTTCTTGCAGGGTTAACCAAGGTTAATTCCTATTCCATTTTCCAGGCTGATCAGAACAATATTACATTTCTCTACCATTATCACATAGTAATTATTTCACTGCATGTAATGTTGAAAAATTTTATGAAATAGTATATCTAGGCCAACTTTGTAGGGTTTTTTTCCCCATTTGCCTTTAGCTGTATTCATTCTTGTTACAATCTACAATCCCATGTGGTTTCTCAAACTCAAAGGAGCTCTATATCCATGAAATAGATCAGTAATTGTGAACCTATGACATACACATCAAAGGTGACATACCTCAGTACTTTGAGTAACACTCTAGCATTCACCAACAACCAATGACAACTATTCTAGAAAGCACACCTGGTTTGGAAAGGATATGCTTTTCGTAGCTTCTGGAAGTCGTGAGAGGTCATGCTCTTGTAGTCTCTGAAGCCTCCATAAATAACACAAAAATAGGCTATGCTTCCATATGATTTTGGAAGCTGAAGAAACTACAGAATAACATTCACTCAAACTGCCTCAAAAACAAAGGCCTTGTGCAATGCAGGGCCTATACTTTTAAACCCAGCTTCAGCACTGCCATAGAGTACCACTGCTCAGGGTGGCCTAAATTGGGAGGGGGGAGGGGAGAGATAGAGAATTGTTTCTCTTTTGTTCAGAAGGCAATGACACACCAGCAGCGTCAAGTTAGGCATTTTCTGAATTTTTGACACACCAAGTCCAAAAGGTTTGCCACCACTGAGATAGATCATTAATTTGCACTGTAGGACCAATAACTGGGTCTCTTACTCTACAGCTGAATAACTAACCTCGAAGTGTCACCTTGCACTGTAAGATGAGCAACATATAAATTTGATTATAAATTTGATAACTAAATAACCAATGATAGTGGGGAGAATAAACAGATTTATTGTATCTTAAGGGATCTATGTTGTAAAGGCCTCAGGAAGAGGTGCATCAGATCCATGATTTTATGAAAACCTAATTCTTATAGATGACTGACATGAGCGGATCCTCTTTGAAAACCATCTTTCAAAATGCTTGCAACATTTTCTGTTAGTGTGAAGTTTATTCATTTTAAAATGCTTTAACTTGAAGCACTGGGAGATCAATAACCTAGTGCCATACACATCTACAGGTAAGTCAACATGAAAAATAAACAGATTGTTTCTTGGAAAGTCACAGGGGAATCAATATATCTAATAAATTGTTGCTTCTTCTAGCTTGAAAAATTACCCATATTGTTACAGCTAAGAGAAATAAGAGAAATGTGATGGAAAAGTAAAGAGAATGGTGACACAGCTGAATCTGTCTGAATTGCATCTGAAATACTACTACTACTACTACTACTACTACTACTACTACTACTACTACTACTACTACTACTAATAATAATAATAATAATAATAGTAGTAGTAGTAATCCCCCAGTGAGACACTACCTTGACGTGGTTGTGGGGCTTATGTACTCTGAGGAAGATGAGAACTATGCCAGAGGTTCAACCATACTGGACAGGTCTCATCAGAGGAGTCAGACAAAGAGTGTGTCTCCCATAAAAAATATGGTGAGATATAAATTTCAGAAAGCCATACTGGCTAGGATGTCACCCGGGTTAACAAGGTCCATGCTAGATGTTGAAGTACCTGGACATCGGGTGAAAAATGGGCTACAGGACTCAGGACTGGCTGAGCAACCAGGGCCAGCAGCTGCAGAACTACTGGAAGAAAAGGTGTTTACCTGTCACAAATATACAGTGATTGAAAACAAAGAAATAATGATCTGTTATTACAGATCAAGTCCAACAAGAAGAGGATATTTGAAATGAACACACCAGTTCTGGAAAGAACAACAACCAGAATAAGAAATAATAGAACAGAGGTTAGCAGATCAACATTGATTTATAATACAAAATAAAGTATTCACAGAAGCAGAATTGGAAGAACTGCAAAGATTTACCCAGAGCAAAGAAATCAAAGCCTTGCAAGAAGTAACTCAGAATGTAGAGGCAAACCAGGGGGAGTTGGCAGTAGAGAAATCCAGCAGAGTTATAAGACTGTTTTCATTTGGAAATCAGGCACCCTCTCTTTTGCCTCAGGAAGAACAAAGAACTCTAACTAAAGAAGTAAAAGAATTGAAACAAAAAATAACTGAGCATCTAAATCAGCACAAAAATATTAGAATAAGGCTGCCTGAATTGAAGTTTATTCTAAAGAAACATCTAGCACAAGCATTAAAAGATGCAAATACTGCAATATCAAGTATAAGCACCAACTCAATGCAAGAAACAAATCAATTAATGTACAGCATGGCTGCAATTATAACTGAATACCTGGGATGCAAAATCAACAAAAAGAAAAAAAAACCAAATAGTGCACCACAAGATTAGACTGGAAAATAAGAACAGACACAAGCAAATTAGAACAGATGAAAGAAAAGAAGCTGAAGAACAAGAAGACCAAAGAATACCTAATCAAGAAATATCACTCAGAAACAAGGAAGATCAAGGAATCACTGGAAATAATACAGCACCAAATAACATTTATAGCCAAAAAGATCAGCAGATATGAAGTTCAAATTGCAAATTATAGGCAGAACCTCCAATTTCAATCCAATCAGGAACATTTCTACCAATCCATTAATGGAGAAACTGCAGTGAATCAGTTAGTACCTGACAAGGAAGAAACAGTTCACTTCTGGGAGCAGATGTGAGATAACCCAAAGAATACAACAAGGATGCAGCTTGATTAATAGTGGTGGATAAGAATAAAAAAGTTGAAATGAAAGAACTATAATGACAGCAGAAATAGTACAGAAAAGAGCAAGGAATATTGATAATTGGTCAGGTGAAGATGAACTGCATTTTTTTTGTTGAAACATCTAATTCGTCTATACCCACTTGTTGCCAAGCAGTTTAACAACGTACTACAAGGAGGTGAAATTGGCGAGTGGCTAATATCTGGGAAAACCTACCTGATAATGAAAAATCCAGCAAAAGGAGCAGCACCAATTGCTTGCTTACCAACAACTTTCAAATTGTTAATTGATGTGGTAGCTGATGCAGTCCAACAACATCTGGCAGAAAACAACCTCTTTTCACCTGTGCACAAAGAAACTGCCCCAATAACAGAAGAACAAAAGAACAACTTCTAATTGAAAAAATGATTTGGGAAAACTGCAAGAGAAGGAAGACAAACCTAAAGGATTGACTACAAAAATGCATTTGACTCTCTGGCACATGACTGGATAATCAAGTGCCTAGAAATAATAGGAGTCAGTAGAAACATCAAAAACTTTGTACAAAGATCAATGGCACAATGGAAGACACAGTTACAGGCTAATGGTGAGAGACTGGGAGTGGTTAATATCAAAAGAGGAATATTTCAAGGAGATTCACCATCACCACTACTATTTGTCATTGTACTGTTTCCTCTGTCAACAATACTGAATAACTCAAGCCATGACTATCAAATATCAAAAACATCTTCCAGACTATCCCACCTCCTTTACACCAATGACCTAAAGCTGTATGGGAAAACCCCATCTGAAATAGAATCACTGCTCAACACTGTCCATATATATAGTCAAGATATTGCAATGGACAAATGTGCCACAGTCCTTATCAGACAAGGAAAAATAGTGAAAACTGAAAGAATCAAGATGCCCCATGAAAATAACTTAAAGAGTCTGGATAAAGATGATTACTACAAATACTTGGGTATCCTTCAAGCTGACAGCATTAAGAACACTGTAGTAAAGAAAAAGATTAGAGGTGAATTCATTAAGAGAGTGAAGAAGATCTTAAAGTCCAAACTCAATGGAGATAATACCGTCAAGGCAATCAACAACTGGGCAATTCCAGTCATTAGATACACAGCTGGAATAGTGGATTGGACTCAAGCAGAACTAAAAGCAATGAATAGGAAGACCAGAAAAATAATAACAATGAATCATGCCCTTCATCCTCGCAGTCACATTGACAGACTCTACCTACCAAAGCAAATAGGTGGGCATAGAATGTTGCAAGTACATCAGATGGTTGAAGAAGAAAAAATGGCTCTGGAAGAATATCTAAAGGACAATGATGATAATGCATGGAAGTTAGTATATCAGGAAGGCTTAGTGACTACTGGAGAGACCAAACTGGCCTACAAGAATGAACAAATGAAGAATAGAAAGGAGGCATGGCAAGACAAAGCACTACATGTCCAGTACATTAAAAAAAAATAGCAGGGGAAGCAGATAATAACAAGACCTGGCAGGAAAGTTGAAGAAAGAGACTGAGGGACCAATTCTGGCTGTCCTTAAGGACAAATGCACACAAAGCCAGAATTGAGAAGATAGCAATGTGCAGTAAGTGCTGCCTATGCAAAGAAGCTGAAGAAACAGTGGACCATCTGGTAAGCTGCTGCAAGAAGATTGCACAGTCTGATTATAAGGAGTGGCAAGACAAAGTAGCAACAATGGTGCATTGGAAGATCTGCAAGAAATATAATTTGCCTGCAAGCAAGAACAGGTGGGACCATAAAATAGAGAAAGCCATCAAAAATGAAGAAGTTAAATTGCTCTGGGACTTTAGAATTCAAACTGCCACATAACATCCTGGACCTAACAATTGTCGATAAGAAAGACAAAAAAGTTTGAATAATGAACATGGCAGTGCCTGGAGACAGCAGAATAGAAGAGAAAGAACTGGAGAAGATAACAAAATACAACAACCTACAAATAGAAAAAGAGCAACTGTGGCAAAGGCAAGCAAGGGTAGTACCAATAATAATAGGTGCCTTGACTGAAATCCTAAAACAACTGGAGCACCACTTGATCACCATTGGCATTTACAGATTCAGTCAATTGCAAAAGGTGGCTTTACTAGGAACTGCTTCCATCCTGCGATGATATCTGTAACACCATCAAACATCCACAGCTGCCTATCCTAGGTCCTTGGTAAGGACCCGATAGGTAGAAAAAATGCCATATCCAGTCTGAACATCTGGCTGACTGTGCGAATAATAATAAAACCAGAAAATAATTATTAGGTATTTCCTGAGATTTTATTCCTCTAAATAAAATTTAAAATCACTTCATCTTTCCTGCACCTTATTTTTGAAGCTTGATATTATTGCTGCTGCTTTTTTTGGTTATCACAAAAGGAAGACAGATGGATTCCATCAACATGTCTTAGGATAATTATTTTCAAGTTAGAAAAAGTGGTCCTATTATTAGAAATTCTGTATATAACCCTACAGAACAAACAGTGCACAGTCCACATGAGCTTTACTGCTGCTTAACTGTGACAAGGAAGAGGAAACTTTTATACAGAGAAAAGGCATAGAGCAGACATGTCAAACTCGCGACATCACATGACATCGCGAAACATATCAGGACGGTTTTGCCATTGCTGGCAATGGGGTGGGTGCAGCTTCCGGATGACGCGTCCGGCCCACGGGCTGGCAGTTTGACACCCCTGGCATAGAGTATAGCAATATACATCTACAAACCTGTAAACACTGCCATCTACTGGTTGGATAATACTGCTGCAATTGTTGCATAAAATACATGAACAATGTACACCCATCCATTTGGTACAAGTGTCTGAGCACATAAGTAAGTCTCCTAGCCCTGTAACGTTCAGTTCTTTCACTGTTACTGCCACATTTCGGGGGGGGGGGGTTTCTGATGTTTTGAGGTAGATTTATTCCTATATGAATTGTGATTTCCTTTCCCTGCTTCTTTGGATTGGGAGAGGACTACAAAGGCCTGGCTGATCTTAAAGTTGTCTTTGAGTTTTTAAGTCGCCTTAAAAAGACACACAGCGACCAAGACACTGTACTTAATCTTTAGGCGAGATTTAAGAAAGAAAACAAGTGGTTAAGCTTTTGTGATATAATGACTTAATTTATACTGTATATAATGTTGTTTTCAGAATATTAAGAAAGCTTTCTCCCCCACCCCACTCTCTACCTCAAACTTCTCCATGCTCCTTTTTAATTAGGTCAGAAACTAGCTTTTTACAAAAAAGGTGATGTTGCTTTTAAACCAACTGCTTTTGTTAATAACATATCTTAATATCAATGCTCAAAGCGTTCACTTAGTTGTCTCTTCATAATAATAATTAAAAAAAGATTGGAAATTGTATTAGCTTCATTAGATGATGGAGGAATAAGGCTTTGGGCACTGATGTCACTGAATCATCCGGGGAATTTTGGTGGAATTGGCTCTTGCGCTTCCTTGTCTCTTCTCTGGAAGTTCAATGTCTTTTATTGCTGATTGTCCTTAGCTTGCCTATTTCGTCTTCTTCCCTTCATCCTCTTTTAATCCAAAGTCAATATGCTGGGTGGTGTTTATTAGCTTTTCTAAGGAAGTATTCTTAAATAATGCATTATCTTTTTTATTACTTGTGTGTTTTTATCAATATTTTTACAGAGACCCCTATCTCTTTTTTATTTATTTATTTATTTATTTATTTGAGCAGAGATCTTAGATTTGTTTAGATGGGGTGGAGCAAGGTGGTGGCCTTTCAGATATCCTAATGATGCAAAAATGAGTATATATATTCTTCCAATAAAGCTGTTTTTAAATCTTAACTACCTACATTCTTCAGCACTTAGATTCCTCATATTTCTTTCATAAGTGTCTCTAAAATGCAAATTGTGATAGATAGATAGATAGATAGATAGATAGATAGATAGATAGATAGAGAGAGAGAGAGAGAGAGAGAGAGAGAGAGAGAGAGAGAGAGAGAGAGAGAGAGAGAGAGATGCAAAAGTGCAAAGGGCTAATAATCTAACAGTGCAGAAAATAACATATACAGTATATAGTACTGTAGAATTTATACAGTACCACGATAGAATACCAACACTGTAAGTTACCATGGTGAACCCATCAGAGATCAAGTTGCTTTCAGATTATTATATAAAGCTCCTGGTTTCTCAATATTTGGATTAACTCCTGATAACAATCAAATCTTCTTAACAGCAATCCACTCATTATCCAGTCGACCAGTCACCCATCCATTCATTCATTTATATCTTCTAGATCACTTCCAGACTGTTAGCTCCAACTGGGGTTTCCTAGTAATATTTTATTTATTATTTATTTATGGTGTGCTCTTTTATTATTTATAGTCTCTTTCCTTGCAATGCACCAGGTAGCTTACAAAATAAAATCCATCTATAAAAGCACCAGCATAAAGTTCCAAAATGTCAACATCTAATAAAACAATCATACATCAGACTCAGCAGCAACTACAAGTTATTCACAAAGGACCTTGAACACATGTCCATTTTTTATTTTTACATTTCTTTCTCGAAGGTAACAGGAATTTTGTTCTCATGAACAAATATATTTTAGAAGTCTTGTAAAGGACTTCCTTTAGTTTGTATTAACAATCCATTGGGGATAATAATGTGAGCAGCTCTTCCTAAGTTGAATTCTGGAATTATCGTGCAAGAACATTGTTGCTCTGTTTAGATGCCATTTTAATATTTCACAATAGCTGTAACCATGCTATGACAGCATCATAATATGGAATTAAAATGGCAGTCATGCTATACTGATCAGAACACTACCTGCCCACTGGACAGTTACCACAAAGAAAAATGCATTTTGCATAGTCATTTGTTTCACATGAGATCAACTGTAATATCAATATTTGCTTTCTTCTAAGGAAGACAAAAAAAATGGTCTAGATAAGGGGTCCTCAGCCTTGGCAACTTTAAGACTTGTGGACTTCAACTCCCAGAATTGAAGTCCACAAGTCTTAAAGTTGCCAAGGTTGAGGACCCCTGGTCTAGATAAACAAACTGGTTTTCAGTATACACAGATCCCCATTTAAGGTGCTGCTATTTAACCTTAAAGGCCTCATGTTTTGTAATTGTAATATATAAAGGAATGTTTCAGACTTTTTCCTAACCATACTCAAAGATCCTTCTCATGCTATGGTGTTTTTATGTATTTTGAAGAGTTATATGTGTCTACCAACATGTGTCTTTTCACTGATTCACCTGGACTCAGGAATACCCTTCTGTGATAAACTCATGGTATCATACAATAGTGCCACCTGAGTGGTTGTGATGAATTGGTAAATAGTGAATTAACCCTATGCTGGAATTTAGCTTTTGTTTCCCAAGAATCTAATCTCTCCCATTTATACAAAGACTAAACTGGTAACCACCACACAGCACCTTTGTAAATCCATCAGGTTATTAGAAATAGGAATAAATAGCAATAGCACTTAGACTATACCACTTCAGAAAGATGGAAGGCTGAGTCAAAACCTTGAGCTCTGTCAGGATCGAACTCCTAGCAGTAAGATGAGTTAGCCTGCAATACTGTGTTCTAACTACTGCACCACCACGGTTCTGTCTAAATCTAACTAGATTCTTTAATTGTGGACTAGATCAAAGAACCTGACTGAGCTGAGCAACAGTTAATTTCCCAAAGAACCTGTTTTTCACTTATTCCCTACACTCTATAAAATTAGGGATGAGTTCTGAAAACTGACTGGGGAAAGGAGGAGTAAGGTGCTTGCTTTCTCAAAAGAGGCGAAAGGATTAAACAAGCCAGAGAATCCACAGTTGCCATCCCAGTAAAATGCCTGGACAGAAGCCTTGCTAGTCTGAAATCTGGATAGTAGTTTGTTATGATGCTTTTGTTTCCAGATTTTCAGAAAAGATATCCAAGTGTGAATGCAGTTGACACACGGTGCTTCATGGTCTTGTATGCTGTAAGACGTTTGTCAACCAATTGAATGTAGTTTGATGCTCTGTAGTTGCCAAGAAAATTGTCAACAACATCCATGAATGCTTTCCAGGTGATTTTTCTCTTGCCCTACTAGTGGATCTTTGAACTGCATATCATTGATGATGTATCTGATGTGTGGGCCAACAAAAATGCCTTCCTTAATCTTGGTATTATTTATTCTTGGAAACATTTGTTTCAAATAATGAAAACATTCACCTTCCTTGTTCATAGTTTTCACAATTTTTTTCATCAGTCTGAGATCCCCCCAAAGTCTTCAATGCATATTCTGGTTTTGCATATTCTGCCTTGTAATTATGGTTGTTATTATTATTATAAACTAATTCAAACTAACCAGGTTTGACTCAGCTTCTATTTTTAAGACCAACAATGGTCTTGTTATGGAGATGGGCATTGTGCATTATACTGAGACGAAGTAGCCAGAACTCTAAGGGCCATACTTCTAATTAATTCTGTGTGCTGGCAGGTACCCCATAACTTCACAGATGTCAATCAAAAGCCTAATTGATTATTTACAATGATGTAAGATGGCATAGTCCCATCCTTTTGAGAGAAGCCTTGTCAAGAAACAGATTCTATAAGAACTTCAGGAACTCTATTTTACTGATGCAGCGTATAATAACAGAATCTTGAAAACCTGCTGAAGATTGTCTCACTTCTGTCTTATAACAAAGACAATCAAGGCAAAACAATCTTGAGTTTCTTTTCACTCATTCATCTCTTCCAGGTCTAAAGCTAAGCTGTTTACCTAATGGTATTGGATTCTTTCTTCCACACCTTCTCTGTATTTCGATGCACATTAGAAGCACAGGTAGAAATGGATTTTCTAATCTTTTTCAAATAGGATTCAGATCTAGCCATAGAACAAAAGAACATAGAACATATGTTCTATGAACATATAAGGAACGGTTGGTGGAATTGGGTATGTCTAGTTTAATGAAGAGAAGGATGAGGGGGGACATGATAGCAGTGTTCCAGTATCTCAGGGCCTGCCACAAAGAAGAGGGAGTCAAGCTATTCTCCAAAGCACTGGAAGGCAGGACAAGAAGCAACGGATGGAAACTAATCAAGGAGAGAAGCAACCTAGAACTTAGGAGAAACTTCCTGACAGTTAGAACAATTAACCAGTGGAACAACCTGCCTCCAGAAATGGTGAATGCTCCAACACTGGAAGTTTTTAAGAAGAGACTGTCTGAAATGGTATAGGGTTTCCTGCCTGAGCAGAGGGTTGGACTAGATGACCTCCAAGGTCCCTTCCAACTTTATGATGATGATGATGGCACTGATCACTCTGATAAATGACTTTTGTCAAGACCTAAATGGAGAAGGAGTGTGCTTTCTCCTTGTTCATATTAGTCTTCTTAGAAACATTAGGGACCATGGTATCCTTCTAAACTTCATCTATGGATTAGAAGTTGGAGACCATATTATAATGGTTTCACTCCATCAATGGGTAGTTTGAGTCAGTGGTCATGGAGAGGCACTTGAGACTGTGAAACCACTGGAAAAGGCTATCCACCAAATGAAGTGATATTATATATATACCTGGCTCCCTGCTATGTATCAACAGCCCTGCCTGAGCTGGCTGATGTGATAGCCGGGGTGGCGGTTGGAACCCCCAGACTTATGGTCTTGGGGGATTTCAACCTGCCATCAGTGGGTGAGACGTCGGCGGCAGCTCAGGAGTTCTTGGCTTCCATGACGGCCTTGGACTTGACCCAATTAATTCAGGCCCCCACTCACACAGGTGGACACACGCTGGATCTGATTTTTGTCTCAGGCCAGTGGC
>NW_015387821.1:162540-164583 GCF_001527695.2 Protobothrops mucrosquamatus | reverse complement strand
TTCTCTGTGGGTGCCCCCACCCTCTGGAACGAACTACCCCCCGAGATCCGGATGATTCCGGATCTCCTTACTTTCCGCCGCGCCCTCAAGACATGGCTTTTCCAGCAAGCGGGCCTGACCTAGGGAGGATTTTAGGTAGGGATGATTTTAAAAGTAATTTTAATTCGGAAACACAGCTGGCAATATTTGGTTTTTAATTCGGCTTTTATTGGGGTTTATATTTTTTGTATTTCTGTATCTTTGTATTTTGTATATAGTATTTGTTTTTTAATATGCTGTGAACCGCCCTGAGTCCTATGGGAGAAGGGCGGTATACAAATTAAATTAACATAACATACAAATTAAATTAACATTAACATAACATTAATATGTGGATGACACCCAGTTATATGTTGGCCACATTTGAGGAGGAAATACCATGTTTTCCTGGAAATAAGACCGGGTCTTTTTTTTTTTTGTGCCTCCAAAGGAGGCATCAGGTCTTAATTTGAGGGGATGTCTTACACACTTATGGCACCAACAGCCCCGTCCAGCAGGTCCACTTCTTCTGGGTCTGAAAGAGCAGCTGCATTCCAGTCTGCATTTTGCATTTCAGCCTGCATTTTGCAGTCAGGCCTTTCTGGAAGGCCTATGCAGCCAAGTACCAAACTATAGATTTATTCCCGCCTCCTTGAAAGGCACACTAGTTGGATTTTGTAAAACAACCTTATTTTGGTGCAGCTCCAAGCTGTCTTGTTTTTTGCAAGCAAGTTAAATAGATTTTATTTTAACAAGTTTTGATCTTTGTTGAACAGCAATAGCACTTAGACGTATATACCACTTCATAGTGCTTTATAGTCCTCTCTAAGCGGTTTACACAGTCAGCATATTGCTCCTAACAATCTGGGTCTTCCTCATTTTACCAGCCCTGAAGGATGGAAGGCTGAGTCAACCTTAAGCCAGTGAGAATCAACAACAGAAGTAGCCTACAGTACTGCAGTCTAACAGCTGCACCATCATCACAGAAATTTTTAATATATCATCATTTTTATTATTTGTCATTACTAACTTAATTTAATTTAATATATGCATGCTTGTGTTATGTGTTAGCTTCTCAGACTTTCTTAGCTAGCCAACCTGGGGCAGGATACAATATTCATAAATAAATGCCTTAGATTATTTATCCAAAGAACAGTCCTTAATTCCTAAAGAAATCATTAGAAAATAACATTTGGCTCAGATCTGTGTAATATAAAATTGGCTTAATGGAAATATGATAAACACATCTAATAAGGCTTTTGGAAATTTGTCTGTACAGTTCACTTTATTTAACAATTCAGAGACACAAAAGCTTTGTGTGGCTTAGTATGGAAAAATATCAGATTTTTCTAAGTGTGAAGAGTAATGGGAAATCAGTAGCCTATATTTAGGTATACCTAGGACTTTTACAACTAATACTGGTGCAGGCTGTTTTTATCTGTCACAAAATAAATGGAAATCAGGTCACAAAATAAATGGAACAGGTTGTCAAGACTGGTTGTATACAGAGATCTCACAACCCAATTTCTTTCTTTTTCCTGTCTTTTTTTTAATGTTAGTTGAAAACTGCTCTGAAATCCTTTATCTCTGGGGAGTAATGAAGTTACCAAGCAGAGACAGTATCATCAAATACACAGTTGATAACTTCACCTTGCATTTTATCACTGGAGAAATAAAGCCACTTTTTTAAAGGTAAGATTGCTTCATTGCGTTTATAATTTGATCCAAACTATTAGCTACAACCTCGATTTCAAGTGAAGCTATATGTAGCAATACTCTTTTCCTATAATACCTAATCACAAGTAGATTAAAAGCTTCATGAAATCAGTTAAAGTGGAAAAAGGAAGAAAACAAAAACCTCTTTTGGAGAGGTGGTGTTAGTGGCAAGTAGCTATAAAAACCCCAAAAATAAAGGACTTCTAACTCTCTTGAAGAGAGAGAGAGAGAGACAGAGACATTTATAGATATAAAAATAGTTCTCTCTCTCTCTCTCTCTCTCTCTCTCTCTCTCTCTCTCTCTCTCTC
>NW_015387821.1:158022-161812 GCF_001527695.2 Protobothrops mucrosquamatus | reverse complement strand
TCTCTCTCTCTCTCTCTCTCTCTCTCTCTCTCTCTCTCTCTCTCTCTCCCTCCCTCCCTCCCTCTCCCTCTCTCTTTTCCAAGAGAGTTAGAAGTCCAAGCAGAACATTACCTTTATTTTTTTGGTTTTTATTTCTACCTGCCACTAACACAACCTTCCAAAAAGATAGATAGAAAGAGATAGATAGGTAGATAGATAGATAGATAGATAGATAGATAGATAGATAGATAGAAACAGACAGACACAGAGATTTTATAGATATAAAAATAGCTCTTGCATTCTCTCATCTCTACCTACCTACCTACCTACCTACCTACCTACCTACCTACCTATCTATCTATCTATCTATCTATCTATCTATCTATCTATCTATCTATCTATCTATAATTTCATTAGTAATACAGAGTTTTTGTTAAAATGAGCATCCATAAATTTCTAAATAATTTTTGTGTGGAACTTTCTCCCATTTTCCTTCCACATATGAATGTAAAGATGAATTTAGCTAACATTTTGAAAGCATAACTAACCCCTATAAATGCCTTAACATTGATTTCTAACCCCTATAAATGCCTTAACATTGATTCAAATGTATGAACATCTCAGATACATTCTTTCTTACTACATCTTGGTTTGAAATATGTGAGACTGCCAACACACACTGGGATATCAGATTCAAATATTGATAGACACACAGATATTCAATTTCAATGCAGTTTGGACAATATTTTGGACAACATGTATATCCAAATTTACGTTCTAGCTAGAATGAGGATATAGTATCTTTTACTTCTTACCATTTTAAAAGATTTACAACTTCACTCCTTAAATAAATGCTAAATCAAAATTTACAGTTTTTCAGATTGTTTGAGAAATCTGGATGTTGGATTAGATATTTTCTAGGGACTGTTCTCTTAATGGTACAGAAATAATTATTTTACTCTGAGTTTCTGTTTCATAGCAGAAGAAATATTTGGCAAACATAGACACCAAATATGAAAATTCCACTTCACATAATAGAGAAGTCAGATAAAGGTATCCCAGATTTCTTCTCCTGCTAATTAGCATAACTGGCCAAAACAAATTCCAGTGCAGTGTGGAAGACTATTATAAATAGTATCTATTCATATCCATCATTCTTCATTCAAAACAACACAAACAACACTTGTGGAAAAATATATGCTTATATATATGGAGTAGGGATTTATAAGATATAAATTTTAAAAAGTCCATCAAGGAAATGTGCCATTATATATGTAGTTGTGCAAATTATCTGTATAATGAAAATTATCTGGATAATTTTGGATTTCATATGAGACAGAATAGCATGCATCTCTGTTATTCATTAGGATAACCTAGTATTTTTCTAACGATGTGAGACTAGAAAAATATAAAGTCACACTACTGGATAAATTCTCGAAAGTGCTGCATTTGACCCTCATATGGAAGCTTCAAGAAGATGGGCTGCTTGAATGGCAAAATGGTTGGCCATGTAAGGTCCAAATCAGTTCTTCTAGATCATTTTCAAGACAAAAGCTCTTACAGAGAAAGTTGAATAGTTACAAATGATAAAGAGATGGTCGTTTTGTATTATTGTTATGGTCTTTCAACAGTCACCCAGTGTTTAGATTGGGCTTGACATTTGTATCCACCTATCAAGTACTCCCCAAGGACATGGGATGGGCACATGTTGTTTGAAGTTGTTAAAAGCTGTTCTAAGCAAAGCAGCCTTCTGCAATAGATTGGTGGTAATTTTGTCAATGCCAGTGTCAAATGATGTGCCAGTTGTTTTGCAATTGCACCCTAGGTACCTATTACTATTGGTACTATGTTTGTTATTCTATTTCTATTTTCAAGTCTTTGTGTTTGTGATTTTCTTCAATTCTTTCTCTTCTATTCTGCTGTCTCTAGGTACTGCAACATCCACTATTCAGATTTTGTTTTCATTCTTATCAAGAATTGTTAAGATTGGAGTGTGATGTGCCATGTACTTGTCTTGTCCCAGAGTACTTTAGCTTCTTCATTTTCTATTACTTGTCCAGTTACTGCTTTCAGAAAAAATAATATTTCTTGTAGCTATTCCAGCATACCATTGTTACTGCTTTTCATGCCATTGTTTGTAATTTTTCTGTGCAATCTTTATTATTATTTTGTCGTATTAATAACAATAGTATTATATTAACTGGAGTAGTATTCTATTAATACTGAATTGATTTACATTGAGCTGCATCTACATTGATTTTACTTGGGGAAAAAAACTATTTTGACACATCAACTAATTGATGAATCTTTAAGAGACTAACATAGTGTACCGTTTCATCTTTTTGCTGAAATAGGTTCAACTCCACAAAAACATTACACTGGCATAATTGTATTAGTATTAAGTTACTCCTCAAGACCTTAGATATTTTTGTAAAAGGAAAAAATGCCATTGCACATTGATTTTGTAACACTGCAACATTGGACAATCATGGGTAGAAAACAATGTTATGTGACTTGGTCAATAACTGTGTTCATATTCTCCACTCAGTTTTAATTGTCTTTCATAAGCAGTATCTCAAGTTGTTCCCTAAAACAGCTAATATTAAAAATAGCCTAAAGTGCTTGCTTACACTAATTAAAAGCTTGAGTTAACAAATTACTGAGCCCTCTTTCAAGTCAGATTCACCAGGCTGATTTTTTTTAATGTCAAAAGGCAAAGACCTTACAAAACCTTAGAGAACAATTAAGACAGAGGCTGACACTGCTGGGCCAAGATTATTTTAGAGCTAATTGCAAAAGCTCCTGCAGGAAGGTGTGAAAGAGGACAAGCTATATATTGTGTTTGACAGCTTGTTTTTTTTCTTTTTAAGAAGACTTTAACAAAGCACTTCTAAATTCATTTTGTTTTAAGAATGGACACTGAGGGGGAGGTAGCCTTCTTGTATGGAACTTATGTGGTTTGTGAATTGGACAGATCTTGTCACAATAATCCATTCATATAAGAACCTTCTTCTTGAAGAAAAAATGGGTCATAATTGGAGCTTGATAACCCTATGATTATAAAATTAAATGTATCTAAGGAAATGGATGGTATGGATGAGGAATGAGATTTTACAATTATTTATAATAGAGTTGTTCTGAATTCACCCATATAAAAGCTGGTCAATATTGTAAGTATAGGCAGATGTTACGTCCCCACCACTTCGAGATAATTCATTCAAGATTTTATTTTGTAAAAATAAACTTGAACTTGCAAGTTTTTTATGGTTGCTCCTTCTAATTCACATTATACATAAGTCTGAGGTGCATGTTGTATAAAAAGAATATAAACATTCCAATTAATTAAAGTCCAATCATCCTTAATATATTATTTTCATGTATATGTGTACTCTATCCAAGATTTCAGACAATATTTTCCAGTTTTATCTACAGATGTCATAAAATATGCAGTTTTCTACAAACAGGGTATGTTCAGTCACAGAGCTATGTTTTTTCTTTAACCCCCAATCATGTCTGTATCAATATAAAATATTTTTTTTACAGATCTGCAAATGAATGCACATGGATCAGAAGCAGAATCTAATGGACTTCCGGTGGCAGGCGATTTCGTCAGTCGCAGCTGTTTGCTGCCTCCCGCCTGTTTTGCGTAAAAGCCGGTTTGACAGCCAGCATCAGCTGTCAAACGGCTTGATACCTCTCCCCTGGGCATAAGGGGATAGGTGAGCTGCCCGGGGTAGGAGTTGAGTTCCCGAGTCGTCCTATATGGACGATGTAGGCGAGAACTCCTCCGGAGCCCCGAGGATTCTCCGCG
>NW_015387821.1:151692-156776 GCF_001527695.2 Protobothrops mucrosquamatus | reverse complement strand
AAGTTGTAAACCTTATTAAGGGTTCCAAATGATTTTTTATAGGTGTAGCTTCATGAAATGACAGAATTAACTTGTTAACTTTATGGAAGATGGGAATTTTTTTTTTCTTTTCTTTTTTTGTATAAGTAAGGGATGGTGTTAAACTATATTGCTGAAATGGTAAAGATTTTGGGTATTTGAAGAACTAATTAAATGAATATTTTTTATTAACACGGAGGAGATGGATTGTTTAAGTTTAGAGTTTGGAGTTAGAGATATTAATATTTGTTTACTTGTATTTGAATATTAGCCTAGGTTTGGTTTGGGAAGTCTGGGGGGTGGGGGGATGGGATATAACATTGTGTAATATCTGTGATGTATTTCTTTTTTTTTTATGATAAAAACAATAAAATTTTATATTGAAAAAAAAAAGAAGAAGCAGAATCTAATGTCTTCAAGCTACTCATATTCAGTGTATGTTGGTTTTAACTATGTGAATAGGTCTTATATCTGACTCAGTGCCTGAACAACAAATCTTTCTTTATATAACTGTCCTAGACTCGCTAATCCATAACCCAGTGGTTCTATGGAAAGCTATCCAAGCAATTAACTTTTTTTTTTTGCCATTCAACAAAGGAGACAGTATTTCACATCTAAACTTTATTAAATGCTGGAAGTTCCAATAAAATGGTAAAAGATAAGTAACAGTATTTGATTGCAATAATTAGCAGCCATGCTACATAAAAGAGACCATGTGCTCTTAGCTATAACATGGTCTATTCACTGTCTAGGCCAAAAAATATAACTACCCTGCAGGGCCTAAACAGCCTAAAGGTGTGTAAGGATGCTCTGCTCACTTGCGATACCTCCAGATCTCACTTGTGATACCTCCAGGATTGCAGTTCAAGAACTGTGAGTGGCTTCTCTGAATGAAAGATGGGGGCTGGAATCACTTCACTTCCCTTCTCTTTCCCCATCAATGTTGTAACAGGAAGTGATGAGACAGGAAAGGGGAAGTAGGTAATAATCCCTGAATACTTCTTTGTGAAAGTAACAGTCTGCAGCTATTTTGGCCAGCAAGGTCAGCCTTGCCAAATTCCATCTATAGGCTAGCTAAATAGAAAGAAATTAACCCTGTTCTGCCAAAGCAGCAAATGCTCTGGGGATAGAACAAAGAGTATGTGGGAAAGACCTTGGGAGACAGGATGAAGAGATGTTGCCTAGGGAACAGAAACTAGGGAGGATCTCTTATGAACCTCTTGCTCTACCCACAATTAGAGTAAGAGAGGGCATAGCCTCCAGCTGAGTTGAGGGTAGAGCAAGAGCTTCATAAGGGATTCTCCCTAGTTTCTCAGGCAATACAGGAGATGGTGGGAGATTTGTATTTCAGACTTGCAAGGTTCTGTTAATGTAGCTTTACAATAAAGTAGAATTAGCTTATCTGGTCATATTTTTTTGTCTGGTCTATATGGTAAGGCTGATGCTAATCTTGCAAGTCTGATAAGAACAAATCTCCTGCAGTCTCCTTTACAGCTCAAAAAGCTAGTTGTTGCAGTAACTATCTAGCGATGATTTAAGCCCTCTCTTAAGCCCTCTTCTCCAGGCAGAATCTCATCACCCCATCTCCTGAGGTCTTTCCTATATACCATTAAAGCTTATGTGCATGTGGGTGTAGGTGCATCTAAAAGAAATTGAATGGGAAAATAACAGTCTGAGAATTCATTTATTCTTATTCATAGTTTAAATGAGGAAAACAGTTCCTGGAGATTTCAAATTGAACAGATTTTACCTGTAACTTAGAGAAACACATTCTCTAAGAAGCTAAAAACAATAAATGAACATAGCAGAACTGAACTCATCAGATTAAGCTTCCACATTAGAACGGTGATGGCCATAGAATGCTAAGTACTGTGGTCAATGTAGCTTGACATTCTCATTCTGTTCTTCACTGTTGTTTTGTTTAGTGGAGCAACAGTTGTATCCACCAGAAAAAAAGACACTTTTGAGCCTCAGGCATATACCAGACACCCAGCATTTTGAGTGGAAAGCTCTATATATTGAATCAACAGAAAGTCAGGTCACTAAGATCCTTCCATTCACACTCAGAACATTTTCTCAGTACAATGTCAGATACTCAAGGAAGGAGATTTTCCTGTAGAGGGGTAGTCAATATTCACCTACCTGAAGATTTTGGGGAACATCAAAGCATTAGTGCAACTCTGGTGGAGCAGTTATAAAAATTTGCTGTAATAGCACTCTTAACATTTTCTTCCAAGAAAACCTGCAACTTGAAGTCAATAACAGTTGTTGGAAAGCCTAATTTGCATATCTGTAATTTTCCTCCATACTGAATCTTAAAACAATGATTAAATACAAGATTGCATCGCTTCCATCACCAATCACTATCCCTTCTTTACTTGTTTGCTTGTGCTTTCCTTTCTCTAAATCTTGATGAACTCTTCTGGAGAATTCAAAAGCTTGCACACTATTTTATCACCTCTGGTCAAATTGCCCTAATGTGAGGTTCAGAAGTCTATACGAGTTCTGTTGAAATAATGAACATATACTGTATTCATTAGAATCTGAAAAAAACCAAATGAGAAACTAATGAAGTGCCAAGACATTCTATTAAGTACCAGATCATTGTCATTTGAGGTTCAAGTGACTTCAGTAGCTCAGAACGCCTTTTATCCGCCTAGGTCAGGGGTAGGCAAACTTGGCTCTTTTATGACTCGTGGACTTCAACTCGCAGAATTCCTGAGCCAGCCAGCTCAGGAATTCTGGGAGTTGAAGTCCACGAGTCATAAAAGAGCCAAGGTTACCTACTCCTGGCCTAGGCCATGGGTGTCAAACTCGCCACATCATGTGACGTGTTGCAACATATCACAACTTTTTTTGCATTGCCGGCAATGGGGTGGGCGCAGCTTTGGTATGATGAAACTGGCCCACGGGTGGTTTGCCACCCCTGGCCTAGACTGTTATACCAGCTATGACAAAGGCAACCTTCTAACAATTACTCATCCTCAGAATTATTGCCATTTCAAAACAATCTGCTAGCTATGACTAGCTGATGCATGTAACTTCTTTCTTTTTGTGTTGCAGTCCACTGTTGGCACAATTCAATATGCTGCCATATTAATCATTAATTTCCATATGGCTTGGAGAGGAGGGAGAGAGGGAGGAGGAGAAGATTATTTACTTATCCAAACTGCTTTTCTCTCAGGGAAACAATATGAATAGCTCTAACAGAAAATATATATTTTTAGTAACACTTCATTGATGGGATTTTGTTTCCTAGATAAGCTTACCTGACACTTATTTTATCCTTATTTTGGTAACAATGACATATTTTATTTTCATATTTTTAAGGAGTAGTTTTAGATTGATCTAATATTGTTTTGCTGCATGCTTTATTGTGAATTTACCTGCCGTATATTACTATTATTACTACTAGTAGTAAACTTTTCATATAATGGCATTTTTATTGTCCTGTACTGATTACTTTAAACTGTATTATTACCATATAAATATGCTGTTCCGGGGACTCAAAAAATTGAAATACAACGCATCCATAAATCATTCACAAATGACTGCTAACCACAGTAGATAACAGAGGCGGGGGACCAATAATGCTTTTCTGTGTCAAGCTCCAGTTAAAAGTTATATAGAAAAGTTCTGAATTCTTCCCATAGTTTTTAAATAAAGCATTAAAATGAAGACTGAACATCCCCCCACACACCTACACACAAAAAGACATGCACAAACAAATAAATGTCAGGGTTGAAAGTGTTCTTTCTCCTATTATTCTTGAGAAGCCAGTTCATTGTTATTTATCAATGGCTTTGAAAAAAACTACTCTGACATACTGAGCTCGCTTGAAAAACAGATATTTAATCTAACCCACTGATTACCTCCTCCCACTCAAACAAATTGACCAACTCTTCAATTACAGTCCTTTTGGAAACATTTTTAGTACATATTAAATACTTGAGGTAGTGCAAAATTGAAGATGTTTATTTCCCCATCCCAATCAGCAGCATTCATATATTCCATTATATAAAAAAGGAGGAAACTAGAAGATCAGAAGTTTGCCTTTGAAGTGCCATCTGTCATTATTAGAATATATTTTTAAAACAAGTTGTTGTTTTTTGCTTCACTATTATGGGACTGAAAACAGCCAAGCTTGTTCAAGTGACAGACTAATACAGGAATTGTTTTGTACATTCTGCTTCACAAAAGGAGTTTAACTTAGTTTCTTATATTGGTCAGGATGGAAATGCTGATGGAAACTCGCTGCTTATCTCTAGTATGAAGGCTCTTTTGTGGTACCAAAGGTGGTCCCTGAGTTTAAGGAGCTAAGAAATATTCAGAAATGTCCTTAGTGGAAGCTTTCTCAACTCTTACAGTAAAATATTCATTTTAAATGAGCTTGATGCCCTAGCAAGGCGAAGGCTAAGATGTGACATTCCTTCTCTTTGAGGTAATCAGTAAGAAAAATATTAAATCTTTGGGTGTGACTAGACTGGAACACCTTTACTTATAAAATTATGCAACATAATTCAACAAGAACAATCTCCCTATATCCTGAATGGCTTTCTCGCCAATTGTTCATTTGTGCTCTCTCAAATACAATAACACAGCCTACTAAAGCATTAACTACAGTTTAAAAACCACAGAATCTGTTTAAACAAAGCAATTCTCCCCTCTTTGCCTTCCTTTTTTTTTTTTTTTGGCAAATCCCCACTATAATGGTTATCTAAAATAAAAAGATGGATTGAAGAAATAATAGATCAACCGGTAGACTGGAAACCAGAGATCTTTTTGCTGGGTATTTTAAACAGGAAATATAGTAAAGAAATACGGTATTTAATTCTACATATAACAACGGCAGCAAGAATAGCATACACACAGTTCTGGAAAAATGAGAATATACCATCAGAGGAAGAAGTGATAAAGAAAATCCTGGACTGTGCTGAGATGGACAAATTAACAAAAGAGATAAAAGAAAAAGAAGACACAGAATATTATTTAATATGGAGCAAGTGGTATGACTGGCTAGAGAGTAGAAATAAGAGAGAATAAATGTGGAAAGGTTAAACGTGGAA
>NW_015387821.1:149501-151545 GCF_001527695.2 Protobothrops mucrosquamatus | reverse complement strand
TGTATATAATAATGTATGAAGGAAGAAAAATGCAAATAAGAAATAATGGGGCAATAAGGATAAATACTCTAAAGAAGAATAAGGGGGGAAATGTAAATAATAGAAGATTACTGTTACGAAGTTGATGTTAAAATATATATTGTGTATATATGTGTATTATGTTTTGTTTTGTTTTGTTTGTCGGTTTAAATAATAAAAATTATAAAAAAATAAAAAAAATATAATGGTTATCTCTGCAAAAAAAAAAAGAGAAAAATCTCACATAGTTGGTTTTCTGGCTGCTCGGTTCATTCTTCTGGGTCAGATCCTCAAACCATTCTTCTTCCTCTCCCTCTCTTCCTAAATTTTATCTGAGCTAAGTGCTAGAGGGAGAAAAGCATTTTTCCCTTCTACTTTCTCTTTATTCATGAGTAACCTTTCTCTCTTTCTGAACTTCAAACATTGTTTCTTATTCTTCTAATCTTCTTAGACTGTCTCTTAAACTAACATCCCTCCTCTCTGCTCATGTCTCCAAGGTTAAGTTTATTTTTTTTCTGTCCCATACGCAGGTGAGACTTATACCACACTTCTGCAATTTTTAAACTTTTTTCTAACTCTTGTCTCTCTAGTTCAGTGGTGGCGAAACTATGGCACGGGTGCCAGAGGCGGCATGCAGAACCCTCTCTGCGGGCACACGCGCCATTGCCCCAGTCCTAGGCCTTCAGCTGGGTTTTATAAAACCTTTTCACTTTAGGCCTCCACCGCCGTGTGAAAAAAAAAAGGTTCAATCAGTCAATTTCAACTTCTTGCGGGGGGGGGGAAGATCTTGCAAAGTTGAAGTTGATTGATTGAACTTTTTAGTCCCACACAGTCTGCCGTTACCACTGCAGCCACGCCCACCCAATGGGCCACACCCACCCAAATGGGCCACACCCACCCGGCACTCGATGATGCATAAGTGGGTTTGGGGTTGCAGTTTGGGCACTCAGTCTCTAAAAGGTTCGCCATCACTGCTCTAGTTTTTCACTTCTCTAACTTTTGGAACAAAATTACTTACTTCTAGTATTTTTCCTCCATTCTCTCCTTCTTCCCACTCTCAGATTTTAGGTTGTTGAACAGTAATCAAGCTTGTCTAGCAATCCAACTTAACGTGTTAACCTTTCATGGCCTGCATCAATTCATCTAACTTTCCTAAACAGAGGCTTTAGTCAGATAGAACATTCCATGTGTATTGAGTTGTTGTGACAATGAAGAATGGAAAGGATGGGATACTATGATTTATTTCTAAAGCCAGCAGACTAGGGCTATCAATTACTGTTGAACTAAGTACATGAACATCAATTATCAATTGCTATTAAGGTAACAACACCTGCATAGGAAAACCAGCTTACCTCTAATTTGATAGCTCTACCATTTACTTTTTCTCAAGAAGATTTTTCTTTGGATACCTCAGAGATCAGCAATTATAAATCAGTCTCTAAGCTTCCAGTGCTAGGTAAAGGGATAGTGGCAGGATTAGCCCTGGAGGAAGTAAATCAACATGAGCCATTTCAAACCAGTTAGGTGACTGTATTTCTTTGGGGGATCAAGAGGGAGAATGTATTTCTGGAATACATACCTGTAATACTGCAACCAATTCTGGTCACCATACTACACGGGAGTCAAACTCGCCGAGTCACATGACGTGTTGCAACGTATCACAACTTTTTTCACATTGTCAGAACTGGGGTAGGCATGGCCTTCACATGATGTAACCAGCCAATGGGCCGGCAGTTTGACAACCCTGCCATACTACAAAAAAGATATTGAGACCTTGGAAAAAATTCAGAGAAGAGCAACTAAGATGATCCAAGGCATGGAGACTAAAACGATGCCCTTGACGTGATGGCCCGGTGCCTGGAGGCCGTGAGGGTCTGGATGGGGAGGAACAAACTCAGACTCAACCCGTCCAAGACCGAGTGGCTGTGGCTACCAGCGCCTCGGCATAGTCAGCTGATTCCATCGCTGACTATAGGGGGCGAAACTTTGGCCCCCTCGGATCGGGTCCGCAACTTGGGTGTTCTCC